>NC_079149.1:58242409-58308898 GCF_945859685.1 Eupeodes corollae | reverse complement strand
GTGCAACTTTTCCCAAGATATGATTAAGTTATCGAGCTATGATTCAGGATATATGGCCGAAATTAAAAGACACTCATGTGAACCATGTTTATTTTCAACAAGACGACAATAACATATGCCACACAAAAAATGGAACAATCACAATTTTGCAAAGAAAGTTTCCTCACTGTCTTATATGTTGCAGAAGTGATCACAATTCAAAAAAAAATATTCAGGACCATTAAGGTAAAATCCGTCAAGTTATTGAGGCAATACAAGCCGCAAATTGTTATTGATAAATTTCATAAAAACATCATGGTGGCCAATTAGCTTTTGCCATTAATGGAATACCTTCCCTTTTTATTCATTGAAATTTTCATCCTCCTATTGAAAACTAACAGTCTTTTAGATTTTTAGATATAAATTGAAGTGAGTTTCAATAAGTCAACAACTTACGACCAATGATCTGAACAGATTAGGTACTCTTTCTATACTGCAGTGTTAAAAGCTAGTAATTATTACGCTATAACTTAACGTCTTCAAAGAACAATTTAAAACCCCAAATGAAAATAATATTCTACGAACTCGTATCACAAATTACTGTTATGAAGAAAGACATTTCAAGTTATTACAAAACATTTATGAACGCGGTTCATTGATTTTTAATATATTTTTAAGTATAGGTTTACTTTTCATTCATTTAAGAAGATTTATGTTCAAATTCATGCCATCCGTAATTATTGTAATGTTTAGATAAATTAAATAAAATTAAATTGGAAGTTTATACATTTCCACTATAGTTAAAATTAAAGGAATTTAGCAGATCAGGTTATCAATAATAGTGGTTATTAATTGTTTAAAAAAAAAACAATGTCGTTAGTGAACAAAATGTACATTTAAAGCAAATTACTTCGAAGCTCAAAAGGTCTTAGTTAAATTTATAGAAATTGTAAAAATGAAGAGCATTACGCTGTACGTATTTGCCTATAGCTTCATAAATTCCAACATTTGACAATACAGTTAAGAGTCTTCAATGACCAAGGTCTCTTAACACGTGGTTAAGTGTGATATTGTATAATTGTACACACTTGAAAATCGTTCCCTTTAAAAAACCATGTTCTGACATTAAGCCCACCGTGACAATTCAGATTTTCATAGAACAGTTGGAGAGATTTGGGTTATAACTTCGCAGAGCTGTTTATTACTTCAAATAGCAATGCGAGCTCAAACAAACATAATGAGCTTCAGTCTCGACCAGTTGAAAGTTCATCCGGAGATCATACTTGGTGACAAGGATTCATTCTGGATGAGTTCATCAAAAAGTAAAATCGTTGGATTTTTAATTGAAATACATTCAGAGAAAGTCATTGCTTTGTGTAGATTTGAGGTTGGTAGCATCATCAGCAGTTATGTATTCTTTATTTGGAAACGTTAATGACGTTGGGAAGACAATCACGACTGCTATGTTCTACATAAACAATGCACCAGTGTCTATTTTTTATTTTTTATAATAAAAACTATTTTAAACCTCTAGTAAATTATTAGTTCAGTGAAAAGACACTCCTGAAAAACACCATGAGCAGGCTTTAAATCAAAATGATGATTTATATAATGCTATTCAAAAGCAAAGTAAATGCATTTAAAAACTAACTAAACTAACTTTAGTACATTTTTATTTCTCAACTAATGATTGGCTTGGATAAATTACAGACCTAAACCACGTTACTAAGTCCATGCATATTATTTAAAAGGCATTTAAAATATATACAGTACAATGATTAAAGATTTATGTATCTAAACGCATTCTACACTTAACACAATGAATAAAAGATACAAAATGGTTTCAATTCCCATCTACTATAATTCCAATTGTTAATCCCCAAAAAAATCTATATATACATTTCATTAGGCTAATTGGTTGATTATCTGAGATTTATTTTTATTTACACATTTAATTCCTGTTTTATGTGGCGTACCACAAAACTAACCGATTGCTTTTGGCACGTTACAATGCAAACAATAGAAAAACGATAAAACAAATTTCATCCTGCTCTAATGTAATAAAGCCCAACCTATAACATACACAAATAAGCCGATAGAAGGTTCATATAGATATCTTTATCCTACCTACGAGTATACATATATATGAACTTACAAAATCAACATTGAGTTCCTTTTATAAAAATAAAATTCCGATAACTAATTCAAAGATAAATTAAATCTATAGAAATAGATTGCACGTGGATACGTATATTGTGGATGCGACATAGACCACACAATTAATTCAATGGATGGTGGTTACATTAAGCCTTTGAGGATGATGTGCTTAGTGCTAGATGTGGTAACTGGTAACCGCAACTTCCATCTGATAAACCTGCAGGATATTTTTACTCTTTCAATAAAGGACACAAATTTATATCGTACCTCGGTTGAACGTCATGATCACGAGGCGAGGTACCTTTGGTCTCTTGGGTACATTCGTTTTATTTTTGTATCTTTTGTGTTCATTTAACACGTAAGTTTCCGAAATAAATAATTATTGACAAAACATATACAAGAAGGACTTGAACAAAATGTTAAAGGTGGATAGGAAACGAACAAACGATTATGCTGCAATCCAGAGCTCAGTGTAAAATGAATAGCTACGGCATTTTAATGACACTGTACAAGTGCAGTTGTAGCTAACTGTGCAGTTACGGTTGGCCTTTTTAATGTTTAAAAGTTATTACATGAGTTCTTAAACAAGAGTCTTAAAATTGTCACATAAACTTTCGAAATCTTACCTAGGGTGTATTTTATAGAAGCTTCCCAAATGCACACAAGGATGCAACCAACTTTGAATAAACATTCTATAAATATATAAGTACCTATGTCTACTTGTGTTTATAGAAAAGTTGCATTGAAAGGAAAGTTTGTGTTTTGCAAATATGGAAGTAGGGTTAATCTTATTTTAAAAATAACCGTCCCCAAAGGATGCTTTCCATATTGCCATCAGATAGTTCAACACAGTAAAATTTAATTCCTTTTATAGAGTAGAAAATTTAAAGGAAAATATTTTATTTATTGTGAATGAGATAAAATGTTAGTTAGAAGGTGGATTAGGTTTGCACAAGAAAACAAAATTATTAAGATGAAAAAATACAAGTTTTTATAGTTTAATTGCCAAATATTTTACTGTACTTTTTATAAGTTTCTTTAATTTTTAAGCAATATAAAGTTTTGATGTTTTGTGATACTTGCATATAAAGTGACCGATATAAATGTAGCTATTTAATTTTACGTAGGACGTTAGAAGTTTTTTAAATTGAAAATATTGCCTTTAATGTAAAATGGCTCAAGTATACCAGTTTAAAAAAAATGGTATTTTAAAATGTTTTCATACATGAATTGACATAAAGTTTATAATGGAGGAAAATGCTACGTATTTTCAAAAAATATACGAAAGTTGAATACTGTCAATTTTAAATTACATGAATTGAGTCTTAAGTATGAGTTGTAGTTTTAAATAATTAGGAAAATTAAATTGAAAGGATTTTAAAATGCTGCAATTATTTCTAATTTGTATTGGAAAATACATGTATTTTTTATCAATCTAGATTTTACATTCTGAAATATTTCACAGAAATAATATGTATTTTTATGAATTGCATTTGAAACAAAGGCATTGAATAGAAGTTTTTTATTAGTTGCAGGAAATGGATTTCAAACTTTTTAATTTAACGTGGGACGTAGAAGGGGTTTAGGGGTTAAATAAACAACATTATTTTCTGTCACACAAGGCATCGAATAGGTGTTTTTTTGCGGTACTGAAAAACGTAATGAGGTTGAATACATTTATACCAGAAACTAGATCCATACATTGTTACAACTTACTTCCCTTTTCTACAAAAAATAGTACGCGAATTCGGTACAAATTGATGTTCGGTTCTTGATATCTCTCAAATTAATTTCCTTAAACCAATTTATAAAAATTTAATAAATGCTACAAAAATTGGTAAAAATTTGTTTTCGACCAAAAATCTATTTAACAACTCTAGATTTCCAAACTAAACTGTTTCTTGATATGAAAAATATTGTTGGTAATTTTTAATTTTTTGAGAATAATTCAACTGACAACTTTTATAGCCCAAAACCTACAAACTTTTAAGAAAGACAAAGCGACAGACGGGGTGGGAAGTTATCGTGTGGGTCTCATCCGAGCCTCTTTTTTTTAACATTTTACATTCCCAAACTTACATACTTTGTTACAATCGCAATAAAGCAGTCGAATAATTTTGTAAGTATTGGTTATAGCAAAGAAATTTATATTGAAGTCTGTCTAACAGTGGTATTTAAAGTCTTAAGAACAATCAGTAGTTTTAATTTCAGTCAGTTAGTTGGAATTTACTTTTTCTTACTATGCAATTTTTTTATGGAATGAAAACTTCGAGATTGAAGAATTTTTGAAAAAAAACTATCAATTTGTAATTTTTATAAAACAAATGGTAAGAGCAATAAATATATATAAGATTTAATAAGTTTAATATCAAAATGAGTATTTTTACTCAAGATACTAGAATCAGGGAATATATTTCAAAAGTCTTAGGAGTGTTTTATTTATTTTTTGCATTTTATAAACAAAAACTTCAAATTCATTATAATAATAAATGTATGCACAGATTTTTTTAAGTCTTAAAAAGTCTCAAAACCTTCGAGCTAATAGTTCTCGGAAATATATTTCCGTTTAACTTAAATATTTATGTTCGTGCTAAAAAAAAACAAAATTTGCTAAAGGTACTTCAAAAAGGACGTGGTCTAATTTTTTTGAGTAAGAACAATGTTGATGCAATTTCCAAATTTAATGCCTTCAAGCCCAGTCAAAATCAAAGTGTTATGATAAAGCTGTTTCAACACCCGAATTGTATGGAAAGATTTTCTCTTTCAACGTCAAGGAGTGTTTGTTGAAAACGTAGTCTTACCCTAGATGAAAACAATTATTTCAAAAATGAGTTTTCAGTTTCAAAAATGAGCTTGATTTTCAAAGTCAGAAATGAATTACAAGAACTTAATTAAAGACAAAAAAAGAGGCTAAGATGCGACCCACACTGATAACTTCCCATCCCGTCTGTCGATTTGTCTTGCTTAAAAGTTTGTCCAAATTTTTACCAAATTTGCGTACTATTTTTTGTAGATTTTATTTTTTATGAAAAAACGGACTGTAGATTTCCAAACTAAACTGTTTCTTGATATGAAAAATATTGTTGGTAATTTTTAATTTTTTGAGAATAATTCAACTGACAACTTTTATAGCCCAAAACCTACAAACTTTTAAGAAAGACAAAGCGACAGACGGGGTGGGAAGTTATCGTGTGGGTCTCATCCGAGCCTCTTTTTTTTAACATTTTACATTCCCAAACTTACATACTTTGTTACAATCGCAATAAAGCAGTCGAATAATTTTGTAAGTATTGGTTATAGCAAAGAAATTTATATTGAAGTCTGTCTAACAGTGGTATTTAAAGTCTTAAGAACAATCAGTAGTTTTAATTTCAGTCAGTTAGTTGGAATTTACTTTTTCTTACTATGCAATTTTTTTATGGAATGAAAACTTCGAGATTGAAGAATTTTTGAAAAAAAACTATCAATTTGTAATTTTTATAAAACAAATGGTAAGAGCAATAAATATATATAAGATTTAATAAGTTTAATATCAAAATGAGTATTTTTACTCAAGATACTAGAATCAGGGAATATATTTCAAAAGTCTTAGGAGTGTTTTATTTATTTTTTGCATTTTATAAACAAAAACTTCAAATTCATTATAATAATAAATGTATGCACAGATTTTTTTAAGTCTTAAAAAGTCTCAAAACCTTCGAGCTAATAGTTCTCGGAAATATATTTCCGTTTAACTTAAATATTTATGTTCGTGCTAAAAAAAAACAAAATTTGCTAAAGGTACTTCAAAAAGGACGTGGTCTAATTTTTTTGAGTAAGAACAATGTTGATGCAATTTCCAAATTTAATGCCTTCAAGCCCAGTCAAAATCAAAGTGTTATGATAAAGCTGTTTCAACACCCGAATTGTATGGAAAGATTTTCTCTTTCAACGTCAAGGAGTGTTTGTTGAAAACGTAGTCTTACCCTAGATGAAAACAATTATTTCAAAAATGAGTTTTCAGTTTCAAAAATGAGCTTGATTTTCAAAGTCAGAAATGAATTACAAGAACTTAATTAAAGACAAAAAAAGAGGCTAAGATGCGACCCACACTGATAACTTCCCATCCCGTCTGTCGATTTGTCTTGCTTAAAAGTTTGTCCAAATTTTTACCAAATTTGCGTACTATTTTTTGTAGATTTTATTTTTTATGAAAAAACGGACTGTTGGATTTTTATATAAAAATTAATAAATATTGAAAACAATATTTTCTGTGAAATAAAATAACTTTAAAGCCAATATTTTTAATTTTTGAAAAGCTATTTGAGTCGAAAGTAAATTTTTAACAAGTTTTAGTATTGTTTTTTTATAGAGTTTTATTTTTCGTACAAAAACTGTCAATTCCATTTTTTTTCAAAATTTTACCAAATGTTGAAAACAATATTTCTTATAAGACAAAATTAGTTAGAAGCTATTATCTTAAAGTTTTCAAAAGATATTTGAGTCAAAAATCATTTTTTACCAACTTTTGTTAATTTTTTTTTCGGTTTTTAATTTTTTGTAAAAAAAACTATCAATTCGATTTTTTTCAAACTTAAACTGAGTGTTGACAACAAGATTTTTTGAAAGATTAAAGTAAATTAAAGCCAATATCTTAAGGCTTTGAAAAGATATTTGAATCGAAAATCAATTTTTAAGAACTTTTATACATTTTTTTTTGGGTTTTTATTTTTTGTAAAAAAAATTGTCAATTCGATTTTTCTCAACATTTTTCAAAATGTTGAAAACAATAATTCTTATAAGATAAAATGAGTTTAAAGCCTAAATTTCAAGTTTTTGAAAAGATATTTGAATCGATATTCAATTTTTACGAACTTTGAGTAATGTTTTTTTTCCGATTTTTATTTTTTATAAAAAAAACTGTCAATTAGATTTTTCTCAAAAATTTATCAGATGTCAAAAACATTATTCTTCGTTGTACAAAATTGTTTTAGAGATGAAATCATATTTCAGTCATAAAATTTTGGAGGTGACAAATTTTTTTTTTCAGTTTTTTTGATTTATAAAAAAAAACCGTTAGATTGATTTTTTCTAAAAATATACCTGTTTGGTATCACGTTACAATATATTATATAAAATTTAATTCAAGTCTCTAGCGTTTTTGGTTCGTAAGATATTTAGGGTTAACCAAAATGTTCACCTTTTTTTCAAACTGCTATGGTAAAAAAATCTTTTATTTCGACCCTAGGGACCTTGAAACGTCGAGAAACGTCAAAATTTTCAATTTGAGAAATCGGACCCATTACAATAACTTACTATGGGAAGTTAAAAAACTCAACATACAGAATATTTTCTTTTTAGTTAAAGTAAAAGCTTTTTTTATACTTAAACTAAAAGCCTTTTTCTACTATTTCATATTTTCGGTTTTGGCTAAACAAAAATCACAGGTTGTTTGCTATAAAGGGGTATGCTCATTTTCGGCCCGGAGTGTACACCAATGAATTTGGTATCAAATTAAAGGTTGTTCTAAGCTTGATATATCTATAATATTAATTATAATATAATATTTTGTCGATAACTTATGGGAGATCTGAGATATTTGAGATTGAAGTTCAAAATTTCCAACCATTAAAAATCAGCATTTTTTCGACATAAATGCTTATATCTTTGGATATAGAAAAGCTAGGAAAATCAAAAAGGTATTAAAATAAAGGTTTCAAATGAAACTAAAACTACATTTCTTTGTTTTATATATTTATTTTTAATCAAACCTTTGAATAACAGCATTTTTTAGGCAAACTTTTGTACAATAATATCTTTTAAAAGTCAATGATGATATTAATTTTTTTTTGGCACCAATAAGTGTTTATTTTCCATAATAAGATATTGTAATCGGTCCGATTTATCGAATTGAAAATTTTTAAATTTCTCGATGTTTCAAGTTAATAAGAGTCTAAAATATTTTTTGGAGAGATGTCTGTGCGTGCGTGTGTATGTACGTTTGTACGTCCATACGTTCGTATGACCGTATTGATTTTCTACTCAAATATCATTTCAAAAATTAAAAATATTGGCTTCAATTTAACTTTTTCTCACAGAAAATATTGTTTTCAAAGTTTAGTGATTTTTTATAAAAATCCAACAGTCAGTTTTTTTATAAAAAAATAAAATCTACAAAAATAGTACGCAAAGCACTTAAATTAGTAATAATTGGCTTGCGACTAAAAATTGATTACGAAATCATTATATATGCAAAATATTCTTGGTAATTTTTAATTTTTTGTTAAAAAAATTCAACTGACATTTTTTTACAAAATACGAAAACCTACAAATCTTTTAAAGAAGACAAATTGGCAGACTGGATTGGAAGTTATCAGAATGGGTCGCATCCCAGCCCCTTTTTAAATATATTTTGTTTATAATTTCAAATTTCCTTGGTACATATACAAAAAAAAACTCAATAAATTAGAACTAATTTGTAAAATCTGACTTTATTGATTGATTTTTTATTTTGAAGTTTTTATGTTAAAGTTTTAAAGTTCTCACTGCATGCAATTGTGTTTTCATTCAGGCAGACTGCATATTGCCATGATTTCTAATAACTTCTTTAAATACAGTGGACGTCCAGTATAACGAATGATATAATGTTCGAGGTCATTCTCTATATCGAGAGTGTTCGTTATATCGATCGACTTTTCCATTCAAAAAAAATTTAAGTAAGTGGTTGATTTATTAATTTTATTAATAATTTTGGCACACGGAATTTTATTGAAATTTCCTTAAGTGAAACGCCTTTGTTGCACTCATCAATAATTTTGACTTTATCCTTTAATGAAAGCCGAGTACGTTGAGATTTTGTGTTCATTTTAATATTTTGTACACAAAACTAAATCTACAAAATTATTACGGAGCGTTTCAACCAGACGAGACTTTAAACAACAAAAACACTATTTAACTGCTAACATATCTTGCCGTCGTGTCATTGAATATGTGTGTGTAAGACCGTACATAAAATTCAAAGCTGCATAGCGATAGACAAACCAAAAAATAAGAATTCTAACAAAAATGTTTTAGTAGGCGATGCGAAGACTAAACGAAAAACAGAAAGCTTGTTATAGTTTTGAACCTTTGGCGCACACACATACATATGTACGAGAATAAACTTATGTGTTGACATAAAAATATATGCACAGATCACAATGGCAAGAAAAAAAATCATTTTAAGGCAATATATATACGCGTTCGTTATATCGGATAGCAAATTTTTATCATCGTTCGTTATTTAGAGATGTTAATGTAAATTTCAAAAGCGTTCGTTATATCGCAAATTCGCTATATCGGGCATTCGTTATATTGGACGTCCACTGTATGTTATTGTAGAATACGAATTGAAGAAATAAATAAAGAATTTAATGGAAGCGATTTGAATTGAATTCCTTTTTTTGTAGCCCCTTTTTAAACAATAATATTAGTTTAGTTTATTTTTAAACTTTTGTATGACGTTTGAATGTTAATGTATGTAAGTTCATTGTTAGTTAGAAAGTTAAACATCAAATAAATTTTCAATACACACTGCATTTTTTTGAAAGCCTACATAAGTTTGATATTATTTTCTGTACGAACAAATTTGTTTACATGTTGTTGAGATATGGCTTACAAAAATTGTATTCTCAATGCAACAACGTACGTTTTCTCTTAAATATTCTATTCAAAAAAAAAACGTCACATCAATATAAGTTTGATTTTTTTTAAATTTTGTATAGTAAACTTTTCCTAACATTTTTTGAAAATGTGTGCTCAAATATGCTTGAAGTGTTTTCGAAGCATTTGTTTACAAACAAAGTATTTGATCTTTAAATTTCCACAAGAGTACTCTTATATAAAATAAATTTTAAGCATATTGAACAGAAATAATATTTTATTGATAACAGCCAAGACATTGATAAATATCGGTTCCTGTCGATTCTCAGTTAAAAGGAGTAATAAAAGGATAGATATTTAATTTAATAACAAAAAAAAAACGATTTTAAAATAACAAAGGAGACTTATTTGACTATTCTTCTAAAAGAACAACAACTTGTTTAAAAATACAGATTTTTTGTAAAAGTATTCTTAGAGCTTTCAGATGAATGTCACCAACTTTTTTTTATATCTATAAGATAAGTTTAAACAATGTAGTTGAAGTGAATTATTGAAAAAAACTCCCAAAAAAATAATGATGCACTGTGGCGTATACGTACTTTTTTATTATTATTAAACTAAGTTACCCATCTGATCTTCCAGACGCCTTAAATAATAAATTATCCAACATTTTTCATTTCTTCGAAGAACTACCTTTTTTATCGTTTGAAAAAATTAATTCGTGTCACCTGAAACAATAAAGAAAGAAAACCTAGTCCTCCCAACTTCATCTCATACCTACCTACACCTTATCTCTCTCAAAAATTATTGAATTATTAATGTCCCTTAAAACACGCGCTACCTAGACAAAATTTGTAATAAATTATAAATGAGTCTGCTGATGAATAAATTAATTCACTTAATTCGGTTAAGTAAATCTGAATTCGATTCAATTGCAGTTAAATAAAATTTATAGGCATTTTCAGTTCAATAACTTACCAGTGATTTATGTATTGTATATGTATGTATATAATTTTTTTTAAGTAACAGTATTAAAGATAATCGCACTCTCTATCATCCAAAGTAAAAATTAAATCCATAATTTTGGTTTTGGGTAACTCCTTTCTCCAGGGTAAAAACAATCCACTTGCAGCACTTTCATATGAATATAATTTTATCAATTTAACTACATATATGTATGTATGACGTTTAACACTGATTCACACAATATTTATTACAATTATACATAAATTACATATATGTTACATTTAATAATATTATTTTTAATTTTATTCAATTACATATTCATACATCACCATATTAATTTTATTTAATGTCGTTTAATGCTTAAATTTAAAATTTAATCTTTTTGAGGAGTGAAAATTTTCAGAGTAAAATGAATTAAAATAAAAATCTTATTTGCCAGTAGCCAGTGAACCGATTGCAAAAACAAAAAACAAACAACGAAATCAAGTTAAATCCACTGCACTTTTTAAATTAAATTGCACATAAAACCGGTGGGTCAGTGGGTGGTGAGGGAAATGGTGGGTCAAACGATATTCAATTAGCGATATCCTCGTATAGGCAATTTAATAAATATCTATAGACTATATCCACATGAAAATAAAGCTGTCAATAATCTGTCAATTCAAAAACTTGCGTTGATTATTATTTTTTTTAAATCGATCTTCGAATAAAAATGTGTGTGTTTATATGCACTGGAATTCGTATATATCCGGAAATACACACTTATTTTGATGGTATAAAGTTCCTTTGTAAAAAGTAAAAACAACGTAAAACCGTTCTAACGTATCATGTTAAAAGCGCAACGAATAAAAACAAACTGAATTACATAAAATTTACAGATTCACTGAAAACCCCTGACATTTGAAAAGGCTGGTGAAGACGACGACAATGTCTACCTTACCACCGGTCCAACTAACAGAAGGAAAACAAAAAAAACACGGACGGATAAATCTGAAAGCCGCACTCACAGTGTTTGGAAAAGTTTTGTTTTTATCAAACGGAAATAATACAGAGACATTGAGAATAAAAGAGAGAAAGAGAGCGAGCCGGAAAATTATCTTCATTTAGGGAGTCTTCGGAAAATGCTGAAGTTGACGGCACATCTATCTCTATTCGCTACGAATGTTGATAAACATTTAGGAGGTTAGGATAGGTTCAAAGGGTCTCTGTCTCGCCCTCAAAGGTTCTCATTCCGGATGCAGTTTCGAGAGACCCGCAAAAGCTTTTCCTTAGACCATTTGTGGAAGATTTATGAAGAGAATCTGCAAAAGCTTAATCGGAATCTGCTAGGGAATGTTTATAAGAGAAAAGAATAGCACAGAAAGAGAGTTTACTATTTACTTCAAAGCGACCGGTAACCGGTTCCGGTTCCGGTTGTAACGCACATTTTCACCATACCGTAACAAAGGGGAACACAATTAAATGGGCGAATGAATGGAAATATGTCTTGAGAACTTGAGAAACATTCTCAGATGAAACCGTTTAAAGAGAAAATTTAAGACTTTGAAATATTAAAGTAAGCTGAGTGAGCAAACCATGTGCGAGTTGGAAGTATCTTCACTGTTGTGTTGGATGTATCTACGAATGTACATATCTATACCGGCAAGCCTATATCAAGCCCACTTCACCACCCTCAGATAACTTTGTTCGCCTTATGAAGGGGTGGAACGAGGAAGGTGGCTTTGGATGTGTGGGAAGAGGGATTTACTTTTCATCGTCTACATCTTCGTCGTCGTCGTCCACGACACGCTAATAGAAAAATCTTGTTTATGTTTGTGAAAATCGACTGTAGATTTTCAATTGATAAATAAATGCCGGTGGATTTTCATTATTTTTTGTTTTGATGTTTAATGAAGCGCGGTGTTGTTTTATGCGACAGGCAGGTTAGAGGGCTCTGTGTGTTCTCACGATGATTGTTCATTTTTTTTGTGTTTATTTGTATCTTTTTGTACACATTAAAGATATAGACATAAAATGACATCACCATTTTAAACGGTATCAACAGGTGGCGGCAAAAGAAGATTGCCTTTCGTTTTTTTTTTCTTTGTCTGTAGAAGAGGCTCTGGGGGTTGAATCATTAAGACACATTTGTAGTTACACTAAGTGCACTTCAGATACGTACTTACCTACCTAATACAGAGTGCAGTGACAATATTAAATTTAATCTTGAGTATAAAAAAGATGTAATTTAATGTGTTGCATGATGACATAATTAGCGTCAAGGTGACGTAGGAAGGTGTAGGTTGGTGTAGGTGCACACGAGCGGAAATATCTGGATCATATAGCAAGAATATGTGAACTTTTTAATAACATTTATTTGATATATTCTGTTAATTGACAAACGGTTGAGTGAATGTGTCAAGTATGGTGTTTACAACAATTTTGTGTGTAGGTCAATTTGAGATGGACACATGGTGATGATATAGTGTGATGTTTCACAGAAGCGGAACTATTTAGATCGTTATTATTAATTTTAGTACATAAGATGATGTGTAAAAGAAATTATTATTCAATTAAAAAATTAAATATATAGTTTGTTTTTATGAAAAAAAAAAATGCTTAATCTAGTTTTCTAATGACTTTTAGGTTTCAAAAATTCAATTAATTAAGGTCAATTCCAGATTTAATTGTATATCATTCACTATAATAATTTTGAATAGCGAAGGCAAAAAAATCAAAGAGCATCAACCAACAAATTTTCGTATTAACGAAAAAAAAAGAGAGGCTGGGATCCGACTACACTGATAACTTCCCATCTCTTCTGTCGATTTGTCTTGCTTTTTTTTTTTTTAGGTTTTCGTGTTATAACCCAACCAAACCCAAAAGTTGTCAGTTGAATTATTCTTAAAAATTTTAAAATTACCAACAATATTTTTCATATAGAAAATTGTTTACTTTGAAAATCTAGTTTTGTTAAATAGATTTTTAGCCGAAAACCAAATTTCACCAATTTTTGTAGCATTTCTTAAATTTTTACAAATTTGGTGAATGAAATTAACGAACAACAATTTTTACAAAATGTTCGTATTATTTTTTTTAGATTTCATCTTTTTTTATGAAAAAAACGTACTGTTGGATTCTTATAAAAAAACTACTGAATATCGACACCAACATTTTTTTCTTTTTAGTAAAAAATGTTTAAAAACAAAATTATTAATTTTTGAAAAGCTATTTGAGTCGAAAGTAAATTCTTACCAAGTTTTAGTATTGTTTTTTAGTTAGGTTTTGTAGTTTTTGTAAAAAAAACTGTTTTTCCGAATGTGGAAAACACTATTCCTTATAAGATAAAATTAGTTGGAAGCTATAATTTTTGAACAGATATTTGAGTCGAAAAGCAATTTTTACCAACTTTTCATAAATTTTCTTTTAAATTTTGTAAAAAAAATTGTCAATTCGATTTTTCTCAAAATTTTACTGAATGTTATATAATATTTCAAAAATTTTAAGAGATATTTGAGTCGAAAATCAATTTTTAACAACTTTTATTAATTTCTTTCTGTTTAGGTTTTTTTAATTTTTGTAAAAAAAAACAATCAATTCGATTTTTCTCAATTTTTTCTCGAATTTTGACAACAATATTTCTTATAAGTTAAAACAAGTAAAAAGTCATTATATCAAACTCTTAAAAAGATATTGGTGTCGAAATTAAATTTTTACCAACTTTGAGCAATGGTTTATTAGGTTTTTATTTATCATAAAAAAACTGTCAATTTCATTTTTCCCAAAATTTTACCAGATGTGAAAAACGTTTTTTTTTGTTGCATAAAATTGTTTTGGAGATAAAATTATTTTTTATTCGTAAAATTTTCGAGTTGACAATTTTTTCTCTCCGTTTTTTTGATTTATAAAAAAAAACGTTAATTTAATTTGTTTTAAAAAAACATTTTGGTTTTGTATCACGTAACAATACATTTATTACATAAATTGAATTCAAGTCTCTAGCGCTTTTTGTTAGTAAGATATAAGGGTTAACCTTAAAAAATTTTGTGCAACGACGAATAATGTTTTTGACATCTGATAAAATTTTGAGAAAAATATAATTGACAGTTTTTTTTATAAAAAATAAAAATCTAAAAAAAAACATTACTCAAAGTTCGTAAAAATTGAATATGGATTCACATATCTTTTCAAAAACTTGAAATTTAGGCATCAAGCTTATTTTATCTTATAAGAATTATTGTTTTCAACATTTTGAAAAATGTTGAGAAAAATCAAATTGACATTTTTTTTACAAAAAATAAAAAACCTAAAAAAAATGTATAAAAGTTGGTAAAAATTGATTTTCGACTCAAATATCTTTAAACTTTGAGATATTGGCTCTAATTTACTGTTATCTTTCAAAAAATCTTGCTGTCAACATTCAGTTAAAGTTTGAAAAAAATCGAATTGACAGTTTTTTTACAAAAAATTAAAAACCGAAAAATTTTCGACTCAAAGATCTTTTAAAAACTTTGAGATAATAACTTCTAATTAATTTTTTCTTATATGAAATATTGTTTTCAACATTAGGACAAATTTTGAGAAAATTGGAATTGACAGTTTTTTTACAAAAAATAAAAACCTAAAAAAAATGTATAAAAGGTGGTAAAAATTGATTTTGGACTCAAATATCTCTTGAAAAAATTTAAATATTGGATTCAAACTAATTTTATCTTTTAAGAAATATTGTTTTCAATATTTGGTAAAATTTTTAAAAAATTCGAATTGACGGTTTTTTACAAAAAATAAAACGCTAAAAAAAAAAAAACAAAAATAAAACTTGGCAAAAATTTACTTTCGGCTCAAATAGCTTTTAAAAAATTAAAAATATTGGCTTCAATCTTATTTTATTTTACAGAAAATATTGTTTTCAATATACAGTAACTTTTATATAAAAATCCAACAATCTGTTTTTTAATAAAAAATAAAATCTACAAAAAATAGTACGCAAATCTGGTAAAAATTGATACGAGTACATATAGACCAACTTTTAAGCAAGACAAATCGACAGACGGGATGGGAAGTTATCAGTGTGGGTCGCATCCCAGCGATTTTTATATAAAAATTACTGAATATTGAAAACAATATTTTCTGTGAAATAAAATAAGTTTGAAGCCAATATTTAAAATTTTTGAAGAGATATTTTAGTCGAAAATCAATTTTTACCAACTTTTGTACACTTTTTTTTAGGTTTTTATTTTTTGTAAAAAAAACTGTCAGTTCGATTTCAATATTTCGTATAAGAAAAAATTAGTTAAAAGCTATTATCTCAATTTTTTTGAAACATATTTGAGTCGAAAATCATTTTTTACCAACTTTTGTTAATTTTTTTTTGGTTTTTAATTTTTGGTAAAAAAAACTGTCAATTTGATTTTTTTCAAACTTTAACTTTTAAAAAATATTGTTGTCAATATTGTTGACAGTTTTTTTTTACAAAAAATAAAAACCTAATTCTAAAACTTGGTAAAAATTTACTTTCGACTGAAATAGCTTTTCAAAAATTAAAAATGTTCCCTTCAAACTGTTATTTATTTCACAGAAAATATTGTTTTCGATATTCAGTAAATGATGTTCACTTCTTGATATCTCTCAAATTTATTGCATGCATCCAATTTATAAAAATTTAAGAAATGCTACTAAAATTGGTAAAAATTTTGTTTTCTACTAAAAAACTATTCAACAAAACTAAATTCTCAAACTAAACTATTTCTTGATATGAAAAATATTGTTGGTAATTTTACAATTTTTAAGCAAGACAAATCGACAGACAAGATGGGAATTTATCAGTGTGGGTCACATCCCAGCCTCTTTTTTACAAATGTAACGATGTTTAATCTTTTAAAGTATGTTTATAAAATGAAAATATAAATAAATTAAACACGACAAATTTTATTTTAAATGTTATCCATTTTGTGGTTTTAAAATGGATAACCATATAAAATATTATTTTTTCTTCATGATAATTCTTTTTTAAAATAAACTTTGAACGTTGACATTATATGTGAAACACTACATAGTTAAAATAACCATCACGCGAATTGTTTCAAGCGATTCTTTTTAGATAAGTTTCGACCACTTGTGGACACGTCATATTGGGTTGTATCTCAGTCATAACTTGACGAATGTTGGTTTTTAAGTGCTCATGAGTAAACGGTTTACCTGCATAAACGTAACTTTAGCGTAACCTTACAATTAAGAGTCCAGCGGTGTCAAATCGCATGACCTTGGTGGCCGGTTGATACCGTAACGACGAGAAATTACGTGGCCAGGAAATGTCTCTTTCAAAAACAGGTATATTCGCCCGAATTGTATTCTTCAACTGCAGGCAAAAAAAAGTCGGTTATCACATTCCCATAGCACTCCGAATTGACGGTGACAGTCTTTCCACAGTCCTTTTCGAGGAAGTCAGGTCCAATCCTCCGGACCAAAAAGCGTACCAAACAGTGACTTTTTGTGCATGGACCCGAAATACGACAATTTCTTATATTAACATACACCACCTAGTGAGAAATGTTCTTAGTCGTTGAAGAAAACATTGTTCAAAAAAATCATTCCGTAAGACAGTCCAAATTTTTTAAACGACGATTAATCGACCCATTCGGGTCTTCGGCAACAATTTCAATTACAGCTACGATACTTTCAGTTGTTTCGACCGAAACGATGATGCTCAAGCTTTACTATATATATAACCAACAAAGTCTCTTTAAATTTCTTCACAATTTTGCCAATTGCTTGCGTAGTTGAACGATCACGTACGTGTACGTGTATGCGTTTTCAGACTTGAAAACAAAAATGGTTTAAGAACTTAGTTTGGCAGTAGCCAATTCCAGCTTTATACTTTTGAAACCACCAAATAAAATGATAACCCTTTACTTAAAAAATCACAACATTTTTTTTATTTATGATTCCCCAATACTGTACCTCAATCAACAACAAGAGTTCATTAAACTACAAAAATGTTTACCTAAAAATGAAAAATAAATAACTTCTTTTGTGAAAGAGTTCTCGTATATATCAATGTGTCTCTCAAACACGACGTAACCTAAGTGCTAATTACAATTTTCAATACCCATTGACTTGGTCATTGAAATTGACATCTTTTTGTGACCATACGCTTTAGTTTAGTCGTTGGTTTCGCAGCTACACGTGTTTTAAATCATAAGGTGCGGTGTGTTGGATTGATTCTTTTTACCTAAGTATATAAAATACGCAGTCACTATTTATCGATTAGTCACTAATAAATACCTAAGTTCCTACGTTGGTATAAACAAAAACTAGGAATAATTTATTCATCGAAAAATGTTCCCTGGACAGAACATGTTCCTAATTATTATTTTATGTTTGTTTGGCATTTCGCGATCATATCTTCTTTTTCCAAAACTGTCCGTCCTGCAGGTTAGTAAACTCCATAAATAAATTAGCCTGTAATATATTTCTACATAATTTTATTATTTATTATTTCTCATAATATTCAAGATAACAATGTCCATTTCAACACCAGTTTTCGTTCCGAATCAGAAAATGTATTTCGATTGGGGATTTCAAATGAATTATGACCTTCCAGCCAATTTGTCTTCCTTCTATTCAGTTCCAATTTGGCCAGGAGCATTTAATAAGAGACTGTCCAGAGACATTGACCATTCGAAGTATCAAGTTCTCAATGAAGGAGTACATTCAAATGATTTTACTGCCGGTGAATTATATATTGGATTTGAAGACTTGCTTTTGAGGTAATTGTCTTCAAATATATTTTATGATAAATAAATTAAATATATAAATTCTGTTCCTTACACTCGTATAGCTATGGATTTCATGAAACATGCTTGTTGAAAAGTGTATGTGAATTGGCAAAACATCCTTTCCATGATGATGAGCAAAATTTAATTACGGAAATTGTGACATTTATTTTAAGGTTAGTCAATTATATTTGATTTTTGCATATTAGTCTTATATGACAGAATTACAATATTGTTCGATTGATTTATAAGTTTTCAGCTTTCAGTTCACGTTTTTGAGTTTACAAAAAAATAAGTGTTATGCTAGAATATTTGAAAATAAAAACATAAATATTTTATTGTTGGATTGCGTGATGTATAATTCTGGTCTATGGAGGAAGTGAACGGATTTATAACTCCAATAATACATTTTCACTTTTATTGATTGAACTTTCCAAATAGTGTTATTTAAACTTGATAAATTTTTCGATCAGTTCTAAATAAAAGTAAGATTTTCTAATACTAATACATTATTTATGAGAATAACCTTAACTTTTATTAACTTCCCATAGGAAGTTATTGTAATGGGTCCGATTTGTCAAATTGAAAATTTTGACATTTCTGTCCGTACGTACGTTTGTACGTCCGTACGTCCGTACGTTCGCGACGTTTTTTTCGTCGTTCATAGCTCAAGAACCAGAAGAGATATCGACTTCAAATAAATTTTGTTATACAGATAATAAGACAGAAAGATGCAGACAGGGCTCTCAAGAAAATTGCGTGGGCGGTTTTTTTTACCATAGCAGTTTGAAAAAAAGGTGAAAATTTTGGTTAACCTTAAATATCTTACGAACCAAAAACGCTAGGGACTTGAATTAAATTTAATATAATATATTGTAACGTGATTCCAAACAGGTATATTTTTTGAAAAAAATCAATATAACGGTTTTTTTTATAAATCAATAAAACTAAAAAAAAAAAATTTGTCACCTCAAAAATTTTACGACAGAAATATGATTTCATCTCTAAAACAATTTTGTGCAACAAAGAATAATCTTTTTGACATCTGATAAAATTTTGAGAAAAATCTAATTGACAGTTTTTTTTTACAAAAAATAAAAACCTAAAAAAAAATGTATAAAAGTTGGTAAAAATTGATTTTCGACTCAAATATCTTTTCAAAACTTTGAGATATTGTCTTTAATTTACTTTTATCTTTCAAAACATCTTGTTGTCAACATTCAGTTAAAGTTTGAAATAAATCGATTAGACAGTTTTTGTACAAAAAATTAAAAACCGAAAAAAAAACAACAAAAGTTCGTAAAAAACGATTTTCGACTCAAATATCTTTTAAAAGCTTTGAGATAATAGGTTGTTACTAATTTTTTCTTATAAGAAATATTGTTTTCAACATGAGAACAAATTTTTAGAAAAATCGAATTGACAGTTTTTTTACAAAAAATAAAAACCTGAACAAAAATGTATAAAAGTTGTTAAAAATTGATTTTCGACTTAAACATCTCTTCAAAAATTTTAAATATTGGCTTCAAACTAATTTTATCTTATAAGAAATATTGTTTTCAACATTTGGGAAAAAAAAAACAATACTAAAACTTGGTAAAAATTTACTTTCGGCTCAAAAGCTTTTCAAAAATTAAAAATATTTTCTTCAAACTTATTTTATTTCAGAGAAAAGATTATTTTCAATATTCAGTAATTTTTATATAAAAATCCAACAGTCTGTTTTTTTTCATAAAAAAAAAAATCTACAAAAAATAGTGCGCAAATTTGGTAAAAAAACATATAGACAAACTTTTAAGCAAGACAAATCGATAGACGGGATGGGAAGTTATCAGTGTGGGTCGCATCTTTTTTTCTAATCTTACAATCAAACATTTATCTATTTATTTGTTTTGAACACAAAATTTCAAATTAATCTGTTCATATGGGAAAATATATTTATTTATTCAGAAAAACAAAATAATAAATTACTCACAGAGTTACAACCTAAATGAGTTTTAAAATTCTAATGAAAAATTCTAGGGCTACTTAAGGCTCCTTAGTTCGTGGAAATCCATTTTAGTTTCTCAAGCCCTTAGCCCTTAACTAAGTCACAAAGCAAAAATGTTTGGATAGTTTCTAAGCCAACTAAAATTTAAAAAAAAAAATGGGATAAATTGATTTCTTAAGCGACCCATCTCCTAATACTTGTGTCCAAAACCATTTTTTATCAGCTTTTTGTTGTTTTTGTCGATTTTTATGTTTTGTTAAAAAAGTTGTCAGTTGATTTTTTTTTAAATTAACTAAAAATTAACAACAATATTTTGCATATGACGAAATAGCTTGATATCAAAATATATTTTGTTAACGAGATTTTTAAGAGAAGACCAGTTTTTACAAATTTAAATGGAATTTCTTGAATGGTTTTGAAATTTATCACAGAATTAAATCACTTTTAAGCCAATACCTTCATTTATTCACCAGATATCGAGATTTAAATATCAATTTTTATCAATTTTGCGTACTTTTTTTTAGGTTTTAATTTTTTGTAAAAAAAAAAAACTGTTTCATCCTTCGTTCGTAAAATATTCGAGGTGACTATTATTTTGTTTCAGTTTTTTTGATTTATAAAAAACCGACACTTCAATTTTGTTTCAAAATTATTTGGTATCACGTCACAATTTATGGTATAAAATTTAATACAAGTCAGCAATTTGTAAAGGGTCATTTCTGCATCTCTCTGTAAATCTTTTATAAAGATTCCAGGGAGGGATTCGAAGACAGATTTTTGTAAACTTAAAGCACTCTTAATGGGGAACATTTCGCACCCTTAGAATGAAAATGACCTAACTCAATAATTGAAACTTATGGGAAATGGGCAACATAGTCTTCAAGAAAGTATAGTTTTGAGTAATTTTGATTGTAGTTCTCACATATTTTATTGGAAGTTAATTAAATATAGTTTGTATATTAATAAACAGGCTTGTTCGGTCAAGGGACTTTTTGAAAAATTACACGAAGCTTAGAAGATTCAAAAGTTTTGCACTAGATATCTATGTATATTTTAAAAATACACGTGATATCGAGAACCGAACATCATTTTTACCAAATATTCGTACCTACTGTTTTTTGAAGATTTTATTTTTGTATGAAAAAACTTTACTGAATGTTGACAACAATATTTTTTAAAAGACAAATTTTTGAGAGAAATTTGTGTCTTAAATTTGATTTTAACCAACTTTAAGTAATATTTTTTTTAAGGTTTTTATTTTTTATAAAAAAGCTGTCAATTTGATGTTTCTCAAAACTTTACCAGATGTTAAAAACGTTATTTTTCGTTGCAAAAAATTCCTTTGAAGATAAAATCATTTTTATTCGTAACATTTTCGAAATGACAAATTTTTGTTTCAGTTTTTTTGATTTATAAAAAATAAACGTTTATTGGATTTTTTTTACGATAAAATATATAATATCATATTTTATAGCGTTATTGATTCGTGATATATTTAAGGTTAACCAAAATTTTCACATTTTTTTTAAACTGTTATAGTAAGAAAAACCACACACGCAATTTTCTTGAGAACTTTTTCTACATCTTTCTGCATTATTATCCGTATAACAAAATTTATTTGAAGTCGAAATCTCTTCTGGTCCTTGAGCTACGGACGAAAGAAAAACATAGCAAACGTACATAGTCTCGCACAGACATCCCTATAGAAATCTTTTATTTCGACTCTAGGGACCTTGAAACATCGAGAAATGTCCTTTTGACAAATCGGACCCCAATTACTTCCAATGGGAAGTTAATAAACAAAACTCAAGAGTTGCTTGCTTAAACTGAAAACCTAATGAATACTATTTTATTTATCTATTTGGTATAGAATCTAAAACATTATAGTTAATCTTTTTTATATTTTAAATTGTTTGTTTTAAAATGAAAATAATTCAGCTGTATTAATCTTTTTCATTAACAGCCCTTCAATGCACCAAGCCTTTGGAAAAAACGAACATGTATATAAAGAAGCATACGAGGAAGCTGAAAATCAAGGATTTTTGAATGGAAACTGTGATAAACTATATCCACACTGTAAACAAGGTTTCCTTGAAATCATATCAAATATTATAACAGATAAAGATGCACTTCATTAAATAAAGCTTTTTAATTTCTTTTAACTAAAGGTGGTATATTAAACAAAGATTAAATCCACAGACATAGACATTTTATAATAACCACTCAGTTTATAAAGTCTAATGATAAAAAGTAATCATTTTACAAATTTTTCAAACAAAGAGCAATACCTATAAAGGAAAGAAGAAGAATTATTGAAGTATTTCCTTGAATTTAAATCTAAACAGCATCGGAAATTAAAACCGCAAAAATTAATTTATTCTCCAAAATAGTTCTTTGAGCTCAAAACATTCTACTCAGTTTATATTTCTTCGGTCTTCCGTTTACCAGGAAAGTGACAACATTTCTTGAATTAATTTTGCCGTCACTATAACCCAAATGATAAAGTTAGAACTTGCTGTAATATACCTATTAGGCATTTCCTCCGCCTACATTATTCCATCCCTTGTTTTATTCTAACACAAATAATACTGAAAGAGACTCAAGAGCAATAACCATTTAACCCAGATCCTCAAGATGAAGATGATTATTATGATGATAACGATGATGACGATGATGATGACGATTATTTATAGGAGGAAAACAATCGATTCTGTGAGAATGTTAAAGAGTCTTGAAAATCAAATAAATCGATCTATAGATACTTTTTTTTATATATGTAGATATCTGAATCTGCTTTCCGGATAACTGTTTATTACTATATATGCGATAGCAAGGATGTTAAGCAGCAGAACATCCTCAAAGTTCTTGTTAAGTCTTCTTTATGGAATCGAATGTACAAATACGAGTACATACATATATAAAAGAAATTCTTTGTTCTTATAGAATATTTTTGCTAAGGGCAATGATATGCCGATTTCAATGAATGGTATTTTTGCTTTAGATACTCGTATCTTTATTTCAAATGTATTTCTCTGCCTACTGGGGCGTTAAAAGCACAGCAGCTTGTAGTTAGTGGAATCCGAATGGTATTTGGTTATTTTATACAAAGATATGGCTAAAAGCTAAGACAATGAAACAATAGGAAATTGAAACAAAAACGAATGAGATTTATAATTCAACGCTTGAATGGAATTGAGATTTTGTCACGTTTGTGTTTTGGACGAGCAATAAAACATAAAGCATATAGAAACACTTGTTTTCAGTTATTTTTTGTTCAACTTGTTATCAATTTATAAATGAATAAAGCTTTTCAATTAACTTTATCTTTAATTAGTTTTTAAAGGACCTCTTTTTACTTTCTTTAAAAAGATATTTAAAGTGTTTAAGAACTTTACTAGTTACTCATTCAAACGTAAGACAATTTAAAAATTTTAATCAATTTTGTGTTCAAACCAACAGAAAGTGTTTAGTACGCTTGGAACCGTTAAATGATACCAAATTAACAAATCAACAAAATCTGGTAAGATAGTATAGGAAAAATAAAAAGACATTAATTGTGGCGCTCTAAATCATAAACAGCTTCGGAAGAACACGACCTAAGAACTTTCACCTACTCGTATTTATGGTTACCTAATTTTGTTATGAATAGAAAAGAGCCTACAATTTATAACAGCTGCCATAGTCCGAAGAAGCTTACTTTGTATTCCAGGCCCATTTTTATCACAGAAATTAGAAAAGTGGGATATAATTTGAGCCGATATAGATTTCTGCACATTCCAATCATCAAATTTTGAGCAGAAAGTTAAGCATTCCAAATCTCTGTAATCAAAATCACCCACAAAATAAGACTCATGAGTTAACTGATTGGAATTCTTCGAAGTACAAGTATAATGGTAGAATTATTTGAGGTCTATAATTAAACTGACTACTATACTATAAACCTTCGTATGGAAAAAAACTGTTCAAATAATAGCAGATATGAATTCCTACGAAATGTATTATTGAACCACCTATTTAATATGAGAATTCTGTTTCTTTGAACTGGGAAGAACTTCAGACTACAGCCAAGTCAAGAGGCTAAAAAAACTAACAACGATGGACGAAGAAAACCTAAACTAAATCTAGAATTCATTTTAAATTGTGTCAATTACTTTTTTTTTAATTTTAATGTACGCGCATTCAAGGGGGTATGAATACCCTTATAATGATTATACACAGAGCGAGTAATTAGGAAGGGAAGATATGATTTGAAAGGAGATACTTATGTACATTGGTTTTGAATGCCTGCACATTGTAATGAGTATGAAATATTGAGTCTGGTAGAGCATTCCACATAGTTGTAGTGTGACTAAAAAACAATCTCTGTACTTTACAGTACGAGTACGTCCGAAATTGGGTTTAAGGGATTGTTTGAGGGGAAGAATGCAATAAGCTATTTCATTAGAGCATTGCTTATGGAAGTAGCGATAAGGTAATGGGAGACAGTTAGACAAGGGTCATCTATCATTTTTTGAGCTCTCTCTTTTGACTTCTGTCCAAAAGACTCAATTATATTAGGAGCACCTGCCCAAATATGGGAATTTTACTCAAATTTTGGACGAATATAGGCTTTAAAAATTATAACCAGATCATAAGGGGTAAAAAAATGTCTTGCATCGTCGGATAAAACCCAAACACTTAGCAGCATTTTTGGCAATGTTATATATGATCACTCCACAACAAGTGGTTTGTAATGCAAATACTTAGGACTGAAAGTTGTTCAGTCTTCGCGATGCAAGTTCCACTCATGGATAGTGGCATTGGGTTAGGATTACGATTTTTAATCTAAAATCGAATATGAAAAGTTGAGGGCACTGTTATCAGCGAAACAATTTAGTATGTTTAGAAGAGCGTCGGAGACAAAACGGAGCCTTAGAGCACACCAGCGTTTATTTTGTGCATATCAGATTTGAACCCGTCCAATACTACTTGAATTTAACGGTCCGAAAGGTAATTTCTAACCTAACGAAGAAGGGATTTATCAATACCAAAAGCATGCCTTTTCGATAAGAGAGCTTGGTGCCAAACTCTATCAAATACCTTTGAAATATCAAGTGCAACTCTTACTTTCTTCAAAACGGTGTAAAGATTTGTTCCACTGTTCGGTGAGATTAAGAATGAGATCACCAGTGAATCTATTGCTTCGAATGCCATACTGCCGGTCATTAAGAAACTTTTGTTCTTCAAGATATTTGTTAAGCTGAAATTTGATCAGCGTTTCCATGACGTTGGAAAGAAGGGACGTAAGTGCAATTGAGAGATAGTTATAAGGTGAAGAGGATTCGCCTTTTTTTAGGGACAGGCTGGAAAAATGCAATTTTCCATCCACTCCGAAAGAGACCTTTAGAATAGGACAGATAGAAAAGCTTAAGCAGTGGTCTTACCAGCGTTGAAGAACACCTCTTCAGAACAATAGCGGGGATACTATTGGAGCCAGCGGATTTGTGAATGTCAAGACTTTTAATTACTTTAGTAACTGAACGAGCGCGAAAGAAGATTTGTCCCATGTAATCCTTTACGCTTTCAAGTACAGGTGGAGTCATGTCACTCACTGGCACAAACGAATTAACAGCAAACTGTGCTGCAAGCAAACTGGGGTTATCAATCAGGCTTACATAGGGAGTGTCATTAGAAACGAGCGTAGGAACCGACGAAAACGTAATGTTACGCACGTTTTTTACAAATGACTTAAGGCATTTTTAATACCATTGGGACATGTATTATTTTGTGTCGTAATTTCTGGTCATGCAAAAATTAAATGCGTCGTATATGTCAGTTACAGGTCTTTCTAGCTTGTCTGAACTTATTCCAGTTTTCCTCAGTTGGGTTGGCTTTGTAATTCATATAACTTACATTTTTGATCACCTCTTTACAGCTCGAATCAAACCATGAGTTTTCTTTAGGTTTGATAGATTTAACCCTTACTTACTTCCTAAAGGTGGCGTTACAGTCCTGTGTGAACTAGAGCCTCACCAAACAAACTTCTTCATAGCTAGATGTCTCCAGTTTCGAGTTTGGTGAGGTCACTTTCCACAAGTGCGCGCCACCTGATTCGAGGTCTTCCTCTACTGCGCTGTCCTATGGGTGCACATTCGGAGACTTTTGTGGAATGAGAGATTTTACCCTATTCGAAATCAAATTTATCATTCCACAAAGAATTAAGTTGGTTATCATATCTGCACTGGAATCCAGTTTTAATACGTGTAAATTCAAGCCACAAAAGCTACCTTATGTAACAATAGAGCCTCAGTTTTTATTTATCACATGTATACAATTTATAAATAAAGTACAATACTTGTATCTCAACAATTAATTAGGTTTTTTCTCAAATAAAATTACAAAAACACATTTTTGAAATTCTTATTTTAAATTCTAATTGATTTGTTTGGTTAAGATCCTACGCATTTTACGCATTACCAAATCTTTGCTTATTAAACCATAAATACATCAAACTGATAACATTTCAAGAAGTGGTACAAAATTTCAAGAAATACCACCGATGAAGCCTCTTTCACACAATATTATTGAATTGATTTATGGATTCAATTGTATACCCTTAGAAAAATATCTACCTCCTTCTTTTGGTAGATTTACCAGAATAATTCTAGGAAAAAGATTCATTGTGGTGACGTTCAAATTGAAAATATATTTACCTGGTATAAACCAAAGATGTCAATCTATGATCCATACATATATGTATCTACGTCATACAATGTGAGAGATATAACTGACGTGTGTCTTATTTGCCATCATTTTTGGAAAATATTGAATGTTGCCTCGACGTTTTAGCATTCAATATCCTTCAAAAGTCAATAAAAGATGCTTGCTGCTCTGCTTGCATAGTGTCATTGAAAGGCGGTATGTCAAAAAGTGGTTATATTCCTATTTCCAACGTTGGTTTTAGGGAAATTTTAATTGTTTTCATAGAATAACGTGTTTTATGTATATGTATTTTCAAATGTTAGGAAGTTCCTGTACAGCTGATCCTTATATCAGCCAGCTCCGTCTAGGTTTGCAATAGATGTTGTTTTCTACATCAAGGGTACCTTTTTCATTATTTCCAACAAGCTCTGTTAAACTAGAAAATAGGAACACTCAATATTTATGTGGAGATATTCGATTTTCCAACGAAATAATTTCAATTTTCAATACTTATTCACACGTTCGAACTTGAGGCATGTTAAATTGATAAACATTTTCCAATATACTAGTCAAGCATTGCTGCAAAATGTTCGTTTATGAGATAGATTCAGTTGCAATGCATTTAAACTAAAATACACACACACCCATTAGGGCCATTCACACTGACTCTTTTAAAGTAAAATGTAAAATAAATCGCTGATCTTAGAGTCGTTTTTTTTCATCTAACGTTATTGATTATATTTTCAATGTTTTCTGATGCAGAAATGTAGAACACAAAAAAAACTGTATTACATTAAATGTATAGACAAAATTGACTGGATTATTATAACTTACAGTATAAAATACTGCTAAAGAGATAGGTTACTTAAAGACAATTTATAGAATAGTTAACACAAAACGAAAATAAATTTCCGTCGACAAAATTAATTTAAAACTGATCCTAAAACTGAGTTTTAAAAAACATGTGACCATTAACCAATTTTCGGCTCAAAAAAAAAAAATCTTAAAAAAAAACCGCGTGCGGTTACCTTTTTTTATTTAATCATTCTCTAAAGTTTTTACAATTGCTATTCATTACAAAATAAATTTTAATTTATATTTTTGTATTCGCATTTAAAACATCGAAAGCACTTTTTAAAGTGTGCCCTCTATAAAGTCCCATACAAAATATCGCGCGACCGGGACTACTAGCAGGAAAAAAGGCTCAGTGAGGCCAAAAAAGACGACCCAAGTGAAAGATCGTTTATAGGCATTAAAAACGATCTGTGTAGAGCTACAGGCACAGTTATTCCGTCAAATTTAGTGAGAAAAGATTTGAAGACATGTGGAACAATATCATCTCTTCCGACGAATCAGAATTCAAGTTCCATGCTGAAGTTTAGAGGATACTTGCGCAAGGAGAACCGAAACAACGACTAAGCTCCGATTCCATTTTGCTGATGCCTCCCAATACTGAAGGTGTAATGGAGTGAGGATGCTTTTTTGCAGATGAAAAAGGTATAATGAGCTTTCTAGAATCCAAAGAAAATGCAAAATTTTACCTTAGAGTCCTGGAAAACGTATTGTAGCTCACGGTGCTAGAGCTTGTTGGGGACTCTTGCAGTTTCATTTTTTAACAGGACAATGATCCTTGACAAACAGTTAAAATTATGAGCATGAACATGTTTTCATTTTTACCACGACTGATTAATTTTAAGATTAAACTTTTATGACTAAATTTATATTTGTAAAGTTAAAAAGTACTTCTTAGAAATAAAATCGATGTACTAAGTTGGCCTTCCTACAGTCCAGATCTCAACCCAATTGACAATATTTGGTCTATAAAGAAACTTGAGGTTGCGAAGAAGTGCTCAGAGACAGTTGATGAATTAAAAAAAAAAACTATTTATCCGGACCTAAAACACGATACCTGCATCCACATTCATTGTTTCGCCGATGTGAAGCAGTTATTAAAGCAAGAGGAGGTCCAAAAAAGTATACTTAATAGATAAAACATGTTTCTGAGAAAAAAGAAACAACAAACTGGACCAATAAAGTATTTTTTTTTTATCCTTAAAAATAAGACAGTAACCACAAATGTTTGTCGGTATAATCACTTTTTTCTCCCGTGACCATTTAAGAAAAACGTCGAAAATCTTACAGTTTAATAAAGCATTCATTTTACTTAGTGCATTTTGGCTGTCATAAAATAAAGTACAGCATGCGACAATATTACAACAAGAAAGTATTTAAGTGACTTAGTGCATTATACATGTGTATTCAAAATTAATATTTTTGAGTTAAAATGAGATCATGAGTTAGTATTTTGTAGCCTTTAAATGAGAGCAATTTGTATCTTACTAATTTTATTTGAAATTCTTGTCAAAGAATTTGGAAACGGAAGCATAAGGGTTTTTCGTTTTTATTATGAAGACGAAAGCTTTTCCGGCATCTGCCTAAAAGAAGAGTCCGTAGCGAATAACGCAAATAATGACACATTTGCAGAAATGTGTGTAAAAAAAAGTATGTGAAAAAAATCATGTAGGCAACTGAAGTGTAAATGTCTTTTTATGAAGATTGCAAAGGTAATTTAAAACTTTCAAAAAATCCAAAAGTAATGATAAACCATCAGTGCAAGTTTAAATGTTCTAAAATTAATTATATACATACACATAAGCAGACACCACAATAGTGGGCCTCAGAGCTTGACTCGCTCAGGAAAGAATACAGAAACTTTCCAACCGGGGCAAAGCCGCAAGACAAGCCTCTAACTGGGACTCTTACAAAGAATCCCTAAGAATCTACAAGAACGCACTTAGGAAATCTAAGCGATCTTTTTGGCAATCCTTCTGTGGCACGATAGAAGAAACTTCTGAAGCCTCTAGGTTACGGAAAATTCTTTCAACTAGTCCAGCTATGCCAAGCTGCTTGAGAAATGCAGACGGCTTCTGGACAATTCAATGAATCGTTGAACTAACTATTGAACACTCCTTTCCTGGTAGTTCTCTTACCGAAACTTGCAACAATTATATACGTTCAAGTTCAAATACAACATATCCACAAGGTCTGATCACAAAAGATAAGCTACAATGGGCTCTCAACATCTTCAAACCATTTAAAGCTGCAGGACCAAATGGAATAATACCAGCCGAATTACAAAAGAATTCTAATATAATTGCACCAATCCTTGAGGCAATTTTTACCAGCTGTCTTTACCTGGTCCATGTTCCCTCGGCATGGAGAGAAGTTAAAGTTGTTTTTATACCTAAAGCAGGTAAATGCTATCAAGTCAATCCTAAAGATCTTCGACCTATAAGTCTATCATCATTCCTTCTTAAGACCTTGGAAAGATTGAATGATATTCATTTAAGGGCAAGTATCGATACAAGACTTCTGTCTGTCGAAGGTGCCTTTAACAACGTGGACACATCGGCAATCACATCTGCACTAACATCTCTAAATGTAGAGAGTTCGCTTCGGGAGTTAATTCATTGAATGCTTACTAACAAAATAATTAACTCAAAATTGGGCAATTCTTTTGGTAGACGATTCGTTGGTAGAGGAACACCGCAAGGTGGTGTTCTATCCCCTCTCCTATGGAACTTAGTGGTGAATCAAATCCTAACTAGTCTGGATGCGGAGGGTTTCAGAGTGATAGTCTATGCTTACGACGTTGCTATAGCAGTTTCAGGAAAGCATCTTAATATTCTAAAAGATTTCTTACAAAATGCCTTGGCCAGGCTAATGCTTTGGGCTGATCGGTATGGACTGGGTGTTAACCCACACAAAGCCGATCTGGTCTTATTTTCGAGGAAATACAAAATTCCATTTGTCAACACTCCCTTTATTAAAGGAATCCAATTAAAATTCTCAGACGAGACTAAATTGGAAACGCAATGTATAGGAAAGTGTCAAAAAAATCTACTGTAGCTCTCTTTTCTTGCAAAAAAGCTATTGGTAATAATTGGGGTTTAAAGGGGGTTTAAACTTTAACATACGGTGTGGCAGTATGGTGGACTGCTTTAGAGAAAGGTATAAAAAAGGATATGCTTAATAAAGTCCAACGTTCAGATTGCCTTCGCTTCGCACGACCCCGTCTGCGGCACTGGACACCTTGCTCTACCCAACACCTCTTGACATATTAAGCAAACAAATAGCTACAAGCTCTATTCGCCTCAAAGCTTCGTCGTAGTGGACTAACAACAACATTGGCCACTCCGTAATTCTAAGGTATTTAGAACCAATTCCAAAGCACACAGACTACACCATCCCCCAACTGCAATTCAACAGAAATTTCCAGATTTCTAAACCTCCTAGATCTTTTTAGGAGGATAAGACATTCTGGAAGGATGAGTCAATCCATTTTTACACACATGGGTCAAAAAGAAAAGAAGGGGTTGGTGAATTTTGTACTCTGACCGACTGAAATTAAGACTCTCATTCTGCCTTCCCAATCACTGTAGCCCTAGCGTGTTCCACGCGGAATTTTTGGCGATAAAGGAAGTCTTGTCTTATCTCAAAGAAAACGTGATATCAACATCTGATATTCGTATTTTCTCTGATAGATAGGCCGCTATCAAATCTCTGGACTCAGTCTCTACAAACTCTATAACAGTTCATAACTGTCGATCATCTCTAATGGAGATGGCGAAACAATTTAATATTACCCTTTGCTGGGTGCCAGGCCATAGCGACATTAGAGGTAACTGTAAGGCAGATGAACTCGCCAATAACGGTACAGTACAGCCCATCATACCACGTTTGGCAAGTACTGGCATACCAATCGCTATTTGAAAACTGCTGCTAATGCAAGACGCAGTGAGGAGGGCAGGCACCAGGTGGAACAACATAACCACGTGTCAAGTCACAAAAAACATCTGGCCAACACTGGATTTAAAACGTTCAAGGTGTTTGCTCTCTCTAAGCAGATCGCATATAAGCTCCATAAAAGGTGTCATAAGCGGATATTGTCTGATAGTAAGGCACGCCACGCAACTAGGCCTATTCTCAAATGACTTTTGCAGAAGCTGTATGGACGAGGAAGAGGAAGAAACGGTTCTTCAACTTCACTGCACATGCCCTGCTCTAGCTCGAAAACGCAAGAATTACCTAGGAGAATTCTTCTTTAACGATCTAAATCATATCGGTATAATCAGCCTCTCACGTTTCGTTAGGGACTCAAGCTAGTTCCATTGAGCTTAGGAGGAAGCCTCAAGATTCATGTGGTATCGCAATGGGCCATTAAACTGGCCTAAGTGTGTTCGTTTCCATCTTGGACAGCCACTATAACTAAACCTTACATTAATTAAGTAAAACAAGAGGCTGTCAAAAGTTTTCCTTGAACACGTTGTGCTTCAATAACAGCCAACTAAAGTATTAAGACACTAATTTTTTCATTCGAAAAATGTTTGAGTTATTGAGCGTAATTAACTCATTATAAAAGGAAGCTTAAATTGCATTTTAAAATAAATAATACAACTACCTGAAAATGTTGTAGTGCTGTCAATATTTTCGGATACTTGCGCTAGTTACAACCAAAATGCAAACACTGGTAACCACTGTGGCAAAATAATTTATACAAAATTTTGGAAGTCGACTAAATGCATATTCCATTCGAAAATAAAAAGTAAGTTTTTTTTCCAATTTTAAAATGTATTGTGTCAATGATTGGCTTACTTTATTCAGGGCTGGAAGAGTTAGGGTCAAAAATAAGTCCCTTTGTGAAGTTGTTGAAATGGAACATGATAATTCTGTTAATTTAAAAATAATAGCAGACAAATTGATTAAGTAAAAGAACAAACTAAAAATTAAATGGTGCCAGTAACCTCAGATTCGAAAACTCAATGCTGTCTATGCAAGAAGTTTTTTACTCCTTCTGATCTGTTTACAATTTACAAAGCCTATATTCGTCTAAAACTTGAGTTCAATTCCCATATTTGGGTAAATGCTTCTATAACCCACTTGAGTCTCTTGGACAGAATTCAAAAGAGAGCTCTAAAGATAGTAGGTGACAGGTGTCTTAATAAAACTTTTGTATCTCGCGAGCACAGTCCGTCGTAAGGTTTCATACCTGTCATTATTTTATACTTTATAAACAATGCTCTAATGACGTAGCCAGTTGCATTCCTCCCTTTAAAGAATTCAACCGTAACACCCGTTCTTCTAGGAATACTCATAAGTTTACCCTTGAACCCAATTTCGAACGAACTGGGAAGTACAGAAGTTCTTTCTTTAGTCGCACTTCACGAATGTGGAATGCTTAACCAGACTCAATATTTCCCAAACCTATGTTTTTTAACTTAGTTCCTTCTGCAAGTACTTTTATGAACTAAATTAATACAATTTATCAATTTAATGACAAGCAATTTCAAAAAAAAATTAACATGCACATTAATGTTATGTAATTTTTTTGCATACTAAACAATGATAAGATTTTATTTTAATTCTAAAAATTAAATTTATGTCCTGTATAAACTCAGTCATTCGATAAATTAAATCCATGTGTACGAAAATGATGATAGGCCAACAATTATAAGAAGATTTATGTGTTATGCTATTGTTTATTAATGTTTTTTTTATATTTTACAATGTAGAAATAAAAAAGAAGGAAATTCCAAGCTGTTCATTTGCAATTTCAGTTTAATTAAGTTCAGCCATTAACCATAGACAATATTTTAATATACTTAAACCTTAATTCGTATTTTATACCACCCTTTTTGATTTTGATATAATAAACAACACCCTGATTTAGCAATTTAAGTTGCTACAAGTTTGTTAAATTTATGTATGCTCTAATTCTTCATTTTACGCTACTTTAACACATTAAAAATAAATAAAATCGAACACAACAAAGTGGTGTACCCTTCTTTACACAAATTATAATCAACAAATACCAACAACAACAAAAATAGCATATACATAGATATACCTAATAGATTCAACAGTCTGTCGAAGTACCGAAGATGTTATAATAATCCTTTAAGAGGGTTTGAATACTTGAACGGAAATGTCTAGTACAAGCTCAACAATAATACCCTTTGCTCCTGGTCGTGTATATACATTATACATACATCAGCACACATACTTTTATTGAACTTCACACCACATGGAGTAGGTAAGGTGGGTATATGAACACATTGTATGGATGTTGGACAGGTGCTGTTAAGAACCAGGATGATGTTCTTAAAAGATAATAATAAACATTGTGAAGTAAAAGAAAAAGACATACCTCACCAACAAAGTAATATTTTTACTGCTTTTTTTATTGTTTTTTTGAAAACACGTTCCGATATTTACATATTTAAACATAAGGCGGTGTTTATAAAAACATACATAAAATAACAATTTAAAGACCTTTCTTGTTGGGATTCTTCATACGATTGTAAGATCCTTGAATACCTGCTTAAAGACACACCACTTGGCCTTAGATTTTTAGATTTGCCACAATTTGAATCGCTATTACATGTATTTTTATAGAATAGTACAAAATTTTGAAATTTACACAATACTAAGGCTGTTCTGCCTACACCTGATAAATTTCATTAAACCTAATTTAAGTAAACAGCCATTCGGGCAGAATACGAGGGCCGATTTCTTGTGTTAACTTCGATTGAAATCTCAAGTTCGTTTTCCAAAAGTGTCAACACTACTGTTTGTTTGTTTTCTACTCGTCAAAGGTTCATTTTAATTTAACTTTCCCTTCAACTACGAGAACCAGCAACCTGCAAACATAAATAGGTCAAGTAGAATTTAAATATAAGTCGATTTAAGTTTTGTTTATTATAAAAACAAATTAAATATTAATGGACCATTAAAAGGTAATTTAAAAAGTGTAGACTCATATTTCCTCAAGCAAAATAAAAGGTTTTTCAATTGGGGCGGGTAGATTGGGGCCCTATGGTGGCCATTTTGTGTTGGTGACATCTGTCAACTCTTTTGTATATTATTTGGTTGTTTATGTTTAATTATTATGGTGAGTTACACGATTGACAAGCACGTTCAAATGATAAAACTTTTTTATAAAAATTAGTGTTCTTTAAGCAAACGTTGACCCTTCAAAGTTTGCTGGCCAAATTTGAGACAACCGGTTCAATAAACAATCATCAAACAGTACGTTCAAGGAACGAAAGATCGGCGGAGAACATCACGGCGGCCTTTTTCCTCGCCGTGCATAAGAATTCCGCCTTTCAAAGACTCCAACTTGGCAAATTTTACGTGGGTACTTGGGCCTACACCCGTTCAAGATGCAACCGACCTAGAAGTTCAAAGTTCATGACCATAGACAACGCCGTTTGTTCGCTGACGGGGCTTCGAACTGTTTGGAAGAGGAAACCAAACTTTGGCCGAAAAAACCTTCTTTAGTGACAAGGCGCATTTCAGGTGATAATGCACCTTCAAAAAGTTCCCATTTGGATTTTGGGTCGACGGCGTGATTGGTCCGTACTTTTTTTGAAAACGTCGTTAGTGAGCGGTCACCGTCAATAGCGAGTGCTTCATAACGATGATAACTAATTTCTTATGGCCTAAAATCAACCATATGGACCTAGACGACATGTGGTGCTACTTGCCGTACGTTTGCGACGTTTTTTTCGTCGTCCATAGCTCAAGAACTAGTAGATATCGACTTCAAATTAATTTTGTTATACAGATAATTATGCAAAAAGATGCATTTCAAGAAAATTTCGTGGGTGGTTTTCTTACCATAGCAGTTTAAAAGAAAGGTAAACATTTTGGTTAAAGCTAAATATCTCACGAACCAATGACGGTAAAGGCTTGAATTAAATTTTATATTATAAACTGTAACGTGATACCAACAAGTATATTTTTGGAACCAAAATCCAACTAACGGTTTTTTTTTAGAAATCGAAAAAACTTACAAAAAATGTGTCACCTCGAAAATCGAATAAAAAATGATTTGATCTGGAAAACAATTTTGTGCAACGGAAAAAAAAGTTTTTTGTATTTCTTAAATTTTTTGAGAAAAATCAAATTGATAAATTTTTTATAAAAAATAAAAAAACATTATACAAAGTTGGTAAAAATTGATTTTCGATTCAAATATCTTTTCAAAATGTGAGATATTGGCTATAACCTACTTTTAAATTAAAAAAAATATTGTTGTCAACATTTAGTAAAATGTTGAAGAAAATGTAATTGACAGTTTTTTTTACAAAAAATAAAAACCTAACAAAATAACAATACAAAAGCTTAGTGAAAATTTAATTACGACTCAAATAGCTTTTAAAAATTAAAAATATTGTTCTTCAAACTCTTTTTATTTCAATAAAATTTTGCTTTTAATATTCGGTAGTTAATTTTAAAAAATCCAACAGTCCGTTTTTTATAAAAAAAAATATAATCTATAAAAAATAGTAAGCAAATTTGGTAAAAAGTGAAAATCTACTAAAATTGCTGCTGGGGCTGACGGCATCGCTGCTGAACTATTCAAAGCAGCTGGCGATGACTTGGTAGGGAGCATGCACTAACTCATCGAAAGAAAGCATGCCTGATGAGTGGAATCTCAGCATAGTGTGCCCGATACATAAGAAAGGAGACCCTCTAAATTGCGCCAACTGCAGAGGCATCAGTCTCCTTAACATTGCGTATAAGATCCTCTCTGCCGTATTTTGTGAACGTCTGAAGCCGTTCGTCAACAACCTTATAGGTCCTTATCAGTTTGGCTTCAGACCAGGAAAGTCCACTATCGACCAAATATTCATTGATACCCACCATCTCCCTATCGATTTTAAAGCCGCGTATGACAGCTTCTATAGAGAAGAGCTCTACAGACCTATGTCTAATTTTTATAATTTCTGCCAACTTATTATTTTTTGCAGTATGACGATAGAAAATGCACGCTGCTCTATCAAGGTCGGAAAAGATCTCAACGATGCATTCGTTCTGGAAAGAATTGTGCAAAACTCAACCATCAACACTAGAGGCACAATCATCCAAAAGATCATCCAATAACTCGGATACGCAGATGATATAATTGGATAATTGGAAGATCAAAGCGTGATGTCAGTAGATCGTTTTTGAGCATTGTAATGAAAGCGAAGAAGATGGGTTAAGTGGTCAATGAGGGCAAGACCAAGTATATGCTGTCATCAAAGAAGAACATTGAACAACGACGTGTTGGACAAAATGTCACTATGGACAGCTTAAACTTTGAGGTAATTGAGGACTTTGTCTATCTAGTCACCGCACCTCTATAAATACAGACAACGACACCAGCGTTGAAATCAAACGAAGAATAAATCTTGCAAATCGTTGCTTCTTTGGACTTAGAAGGCAATTGAGTAGTAAAGTTCTCTCTCGAGCATATAAAATCACCATCTATGAGACTCATCATCCCGGTTTTCATTTATAGCACTACGGCCTGGACCCTGTAAAAGAAAGATGAGAGCGTCTTAGGGTGCTTTGAGATAAAAATTCTTCGGGTGATTTTTGGTCCCGTACGCATAGAATAAGAATGGAGGAGAAGATATAACGACGAACTGAACATGCTGTACAGGGACAGGCATAGTGAGCAGAATTTAAGTCCAACGGCTTAGATGGCTGGGTCATGTAACGTATGGACATCAACGCTCTAGCCCGGAAGGTCTTCGAAACCAATCCCGAGGGACGGCGCAGTAGAGAAAGACCGCGACTCAGGTGACGCACTAAAGTGGGTAAAGACCTCAACCAACTTGGCATGCAAAACTGGAGACAGCTATCTATTGACCGAGCTAGCTGGAGACGCATTTTGGTGGAGGCCCAGATCCGCCCCGGACTGTAGCGCCACCTTTAGTAAGTAAGTAAGTACTAAAATTGGTATAAATTTGGATTCGACTAAAAATCTATTTAACAAAACTAGATTTTTAAACGAAACTATTTCTTTATATGAAAAATATTGTTGTTAATTTTAACATTTTTAAAAATAATTTAACTGACAACTTTTTTAACCTAACACGAAGACAAATAGAGAGACGGGATGGATAACTTCTCTCACTGTGGGTCGTATCCCAGACTCTGTTTTTTTTTTATAATTAGCGAATACTAAAAGGGTTTGATATACCTTTAATATGCCACAGACACAGTGTGAGCATTAGGAAAAGAGGGAAGGCTTGGATAGCAGTTGTCGGTGTACATTGATTTTAAATTTCTGAAAATTGCAATGACAGGGAAAGATAGAGCGTTTCAAGGCATTCCACATTCTCGTAGTACGGCTAAGAAATGAATCTCTGTACTTCATACTTCGGCCGAAATTGGATTTTTTGAAGTCGCAGGTCTATGCAAAGGAACCACAATCGACCAATGCACTTAAGGTGAATATAACACAGGCCATCGCTCAAATTCAGTCGGATCTATGCGGAAGAGTGATTACAAATGGGACCAACGTAACAAGCCGAGGCATGTATTTGAATGATATCATATTCCACACTTAATGGCATACGTGTGCCTTTCAAATAAAAAAATAATTTTGGTAATACCTCATACACAGCTTGTTATATTCTATTTTAACATCTAACCACCCTTATTGAAAAACCCTTTAGTCGCAACAGAGAACTTAGAGAAACAAAAGCAGAGTCACAAGTGTGTTCACTATGGCATTATTAATTGCCAGATGACATTTTTTTGACCTAGGAGTCAATTGTAGCAGTTGCTACTAACAACTTTAGTAAACAAAATAAATCCACATAATGGTCACTACGGCGTATACTTACTATTTCTTCTATGTTTTCCCTTTGAATTTGAATTGAATTGATTTGAATTCAAATTTCCATTAAAAATGATTGGGATTTTAGATGAAAGCTCTTTTTGTTTATTATTAGAGCTCCATCTATTTTATATTTTATAAACTAGTATCCCTAGCTTCTCGTGTGAAAGCTTCAAACAAACTGAACTGAGTTGTACGATACGCTCTGTTAAGATTCACATGTTAAACAACGATGGGGGAAAAATTGATGAGCTTTCTGTAATAACACTAATACAATTGCACAATTTCAACATTTGGACGTAAAAGTTTTCTCGTATTTCTAAATGTCAAAAGAAAGCTACGAAGGAAAAGTTTTAAGAATTTTTACTCTAATGGAAACAATATCCAGATATTATAATGTAGATAGAATATATGGAAACAAATGTCCTTATGATGAGTGTTGTTTATCACGAAAATACTACATTCATACAGTTCCTCATAATTACATACACATAGACAAAAAATTCTACTTTGAGAGTTTAATTTACTTGTATGGGTAATCGTTTGAAACACGTGGTCGTACTATATTTTATATTCTCTCCAAGAAAGACACAACAAAAAAGAAACCAGAAAAGGAAAAATGGAAAAATACAAATTGAGAAAATATTTTGTAATGGAATTTTTGGGAGAAATGTCAAACAGTCATGTGTATTGCTTGACTATGCACTAAAAGAAAATGAAACTTCTGATGAAAATAGAGCATCAGCATCAGTTAAAAGAGGAGCTGGTATTGCAGAGCACTTTAACCCAACGACAAGGTCAAATTCGCATCATCTGGGTCGAATTTGTTTTTTTTTTTTATTTATTTTTGTTCATTCTTTTAAGGGTTTGTATGAATAGAATTCTGTTATGATATCATTTTAAGATACACCAAAAGCATAGTCTTTTCATTTGCTAGAAAGGATGATTCCTATGTTTTGGTTTTTATGTCAAGTGTTTTTTTGTGTGGTAAGGTCTCAAAAAACATTGCGAAATCGACCTGGAAATTATTAAATGGTTCATTACAGAATGAAAAGACTCACCCAACCTTAATAAAACATTTATTTATTAACAAAAAAATAAAAAACAAATTCAAAACTCTCAAGCATTCATTTTTTTACCCACCGAGTTAAGGCTCATTCTTTTGAATAGAAAAATGTATTTCCTTTTTTGATTTAAATATGTTTTTTTTTTTGGAAAATTTAATGATTCAGAAAAAGGTAATAAAGCATATCCTCTTAGATATGAATTCTTGTTGTTGTAAAGAAGGAATAAAAGGCTAATAAAATCAACATTTAACATCATAACTTTTTTAGATTGCAAAGTTGTGGGCTTAACATTGTATTTTCATTATTTTTAATTAAAACGTTTCTGCAATGTCTATTAAGGGCTTTTGTTAAAGAAAAGATACATAGAGTCCTTTATATAACAATTTTTATAATTTATAAGGAGAATATTAGTTTCATGATTAGCCTTTTATAACAAAACTAAAAGGGATTTTGTTGCGAAGCATTAATATAATTGAACTTTATTTAATGTTTTATGACACACTTTTCACTAAAAACTTCATTTTTATATTTAAGTATAATTAATTTTAAAGGATAACTAGTATCTTTTTCATGCCAAACATACAAGGGCAATCAATAGCAAAAATGAGAGGGTAAGGCTAGAAACAAGGGCAATCATTAGTAAAAGAAAAGAGGGTTTAATGATGTCTGGGGAATTTTTTTTTAAATTTGTTAAAATTGCAATTAAATGCAAACCAAAGTGCATTAAGGGAATCCACATTCGTGTAGTTCGGCTAAAGAATGAATATCTCTGATTATTTATCAACAGTCTTAGAGGAGAGATTTTTACGGTTGAGTTGACTGGTATCCAGCACTCTAGTATTTAGTTATTTAGGAATTTTTAGGTTAACAAATCGATTATTATTGCGTGATTACAACTGTTAAACTCTGTTAAAAAAAAGAAAAAAAAACAATGAAAAACCGAGCTCAAAACATTTCGCTTTTGATGTCTTGCCATTATTTTAGTGTAAATTGTTTGCATGAATAGTTTCCTTATCGTGTGTTTCTCGAAGAGGTGATAAAAACCAGCAAACGATATCTTGCTCATTTACACCCTTTCTTTGGGGCCACGTGAAAGATATGGTCAATTAAAGGCACATATATAATTTATTTTAAGTTCATTTTAATCGAAAGTATGCTTAACATTGAGAATCGGGACCAAACAACACAATTCCTTAATTTATACTGAAGCGTATCAGTTTTACAACAAATATAATTCTTTATTTTTTTATAGTAATATCAGAACATTTTTAAAAAATGTTCATGAATTTTCAGATTTATTTATTTATTCAGCTTAATACAAGCTATAACTTAACTTAAATTAACACTAACTTAACTTCTTTTTCCATTTTATTTTAATTTTTCTTAGTTCTTGTTATCAGTTTTCAACATTAATTCAAGTGGGCCCTAAGGCCCAAATAAAAGCTCTATAATGTACAAGAACTAACAATTTTAATTTAATTACTAGACTTAAAATTTAAACTGGGTGCGAAGAATTCGGACTCAAAGTAGTAAAACAAAATTCTGGACATTGGCTCAAAGTGCCAGTAATTAGTGTGGTGATAGAAAAGGGAGACAGATTGCAGAATTCGAAGGAGTGCCTGGGAATCTATAATGCCCATTAACAATTGGTGAGAAAATAATATATCAGTGTTATTGCGCCTAATATACAAGGATTTCATAAAAGGTAGACCATACTTGGCATTCATATTCGAGATGAGTACGGACTAGTTACATAGGGGTTGAAAAATTCTTTTGACCATATCTTAAACCGAGAGAGATCTATAAGCTTTATTAATAATTTGGTCAAAATGAGAATGGAAATTCAAGTGATGTCTAATAGAACCGACTACATTAACTGCGTTATTAAGGAAATGTAAACTCTATGTGATTGGATTTGTTTGCGCGAAAAGGTAAATTGTGTATATTTGCCTCCATTTGACTCTAGGAAATTATGCATGCACGAAACAAAAAAGATATAAGGATCATTTTGTAAAAGTAAGGAATCAGATAGAGTCGAGATAATCCTTAAAATGTTCTTATCATGCGCAAAACATTGGGACTGGAGACTGTGTTACGGAAGAGGACTCTACAAGTTCTATTCGCAATTTATAAAAATAGATGGATAGCCTAGGGCTAGGGGTTTTCTTAAAGGTAGATGCACTTTGACTGACTTAATTAAATTTATATCCAAAGTTTTGTCAGCCCTTAAGAATGGTAATGAAGTTGACGTTGTATAAACTGATTATAGCAAAGCCTTTGATAAAATATCCCACAAGGTAATTCATCTCAAACTTAGAGCCCTAGGCTATCCATCTATTTTTATAAATTGCGAATAGAACTTGTAGAGTCCTCTTCCGTAACACAGTCTCCAGTCCCAATGTTTTGCGCATGATAAGAACATTTTAAGGATTATCTCGACTCTATCTTGGGAAAGAGTAAGTTCAAAGAGTGCAGTAAGAGGCTTGATAGCAAATGCATACAATTTTTTAGAACAACTGATGGGACGCCATCAGGACCAGGGCTAAATTTTTCTTTGATGCTTACGATTTTGCAAGTACCATTTCTTCAGTTATTGTAAAAGATGATCTAAGTAACTAAAGTAGTGAGAATCAGGATCATGGAGATGCTCAGTACAAGCATTGAATAATTACAATTAGCAATTATGCAAAGGTATAAAATTTGCCAAAGTTATTAGCAAATAGATTGGTTATAATTATTGGATCTGAGAAAATTATGTTGGAGAAATGCTTAAAAGATGGAAACCCATCAGATTTTCGTTTAAAAATTATAAACTTGGAAAATGCTATTGCATCAGAAAGAAGTTTATTTTCCATTATATAAAATAAAATCAACTTGCAAGGGACTTTACTGTTGAATTGAGGGAACTTAATTGAAAGTCGGCTGAGCTAAGAAGATTGTTGAGTTTGGAGAAATTAGCCATTTCCAAAAATTTGTTTTTAAACTCAATGGGAAAGAGAGATTAAAGGGAGAATGATAGCGATCCAAGGTTAAGAAAAGGTGAGGGCTCGCGGAAACAACAAAGTTATCGCAAGTTATTGCTAATCCATTTAGTTGAAAAAGCAGACAGTCAGATAGACGATCAATGAACAACGATTCAGATTCAGAGAAGATGTTAGTTGGAAAGAAGAATATCAAAAAATCCTAACGTGTAAGCTCCTATGAAACAAAATGTCAACCGCATAGTCAAGTGCAATACAGACTTTTAATCAGAGGGGAAGGGGTCACATACTTAACATAAAGATAAGTGTTTTGAACACATCTTACAATTGTTTCTTAATATTATCTATAAAGGAGGCTGCTCAAATTTAAATAACATAATAGGTCCGTTTTGCGTACCCTCCTATAACAGTCCAATTTTACGAAAATACGAAATTTAAACAAATCCTGTTCGCGTACTCAAAAATTTCGTAGTTTTTCGTAAAAGAGAGCGCTCAAGAGAGAGTCAAATATTTCTCTAACCTACGAATTTTAGCCCAAAAAAATTTCTTTTGGCTGATTTGTGAAAAGTGTCAAATTTGATAGAAATTAAAATAAATAAAAGAAATTGCTCGCTTTTGCTGTCAGTTATGAAATTTAAAAAAAATTCAAAGAACAGAAACAAGACAGTAATATTGTTTAAAAAATGCATTGTTTTCCCGTTCGCTTACTTTTTTGTAGTTTTTTTTTTAGTGAGAGAATTTTACCCCCACAGTATCTTAAACTTACCTTAAGGGCTATTGTTTAATTTATACATATGTATTTTGGACGACTCCCAACAGATTTCTAAATGTGCAATTTTTAAGAGCTAACATAGAATAGTTTAAAGGGTTTTTGGTGAATTGTACGCAGAAATGTTAAAAATTTTGTTGAAAAGCATTTATTTTCCGAAATATGTAATTTTTCCTGCTCTTGTTGGCATTTCTATATAAATGCGAAAAACTATGTATAAAAATAAAGATTCGAAAACCCAGATATAAGAAAGTTTGCCAGAAAATAGGATCTTTTTTCTCACCTGAATATGATATAAACAAATTAATCTTTTTTTTGGCGTATTTTTTTTGGACTAAAATTTCTAAAAAAAGTTGGTTTAATTTTGTATTTACAAAAGCTTTGAAGATCTTTGAAAAAAATCAATTTTGAAAAAAAATATACGTGAAAAACATAAAAATGAATTGAAGAAGAGTTTAAGGAATATCAAGGCATCGTAATATAATGCTATTTGGTGACTATCGTTAAATTACTAACAAATACCCCCTGCACCGTCCATTGGTCAAAAGTTGATGGTGAATAGATAGAATATATAAGAAACATACGGGGAATAAGTGGTTCTTGACCTGCTCTCAGAAGTTTAAATTCTCAATGACTCAATTAAAGATTCTATAAATGGTTTTAAAAATAAATGTTGCAATCGTAAATTACAAGACTTCTTGAAGCAGTTTATTTCCGCTCTAAAAGTTGGTTACTCGATAATGGTTACAAGTTCCGAAAAAGCAAACCATTTAGTGTCTAATTGTAATACAACAGTTGAATCTGATACATCCATAAGTTTAGTAGATATAAGTTTAATAGAAAAAGAAATAATGTTGTTTGACCAAATGACATACAAACTATGTTGTTAACACTAAAAACTAGAAAAGCAATAGGATTTGACAATATTAGAATTATATAGCATTTAAAACAATATTGCTTAATTGTTGTTTTAAACGAGGATGTTTCGCATCACAATAGAAAACTGCAAAAATAATACCTATCCTTAATTCAAGTAAGCAAGCCAGTGATTCACTTATCTATAGGGCAACAATTTGTGTTCAGAGTTTTCACATTATATACTGTACATCAAGTTCACAGAATAACGAAAGATGTAAAAAGAAATTAAGCGATTGGAAAAAGTACTGGAATGGTCCTACTAAACGTTGAAAAGGCTCTTGATACTGTTTGGCATAATGGCCTTATACACAAACTATTAATAACTATATAGAACTTTCCAATGTATCTTATTAAGATAATAAAGTCTTTTCTTAGTTCAAGGAAATTCGAAGTTTTTGTAAACAATAGTTTGTCCGAAATGTACAATATTGAAGCTGGAGTTCTTCAAAGGTCACTTCTTGGTCCGATCTTAAACCTTTTATTCACATCTGATTTTCCCAGTTTAAGATAGTACTGTGAAAAGGAAATTTTTGAAGACGATACCTGTATTTATGCATCAGCTTCAGTTGGTTCCGTAATAGAAACCAACCAGCAATTTGATTTAAATACAAGAGTGCTTCCATGATTGGAAGATAAAATAAAATGCTTCTTAGACGCATGCAGTCTTTTTTACACAAACAAGTAAAGAATGCCTCTTACCAAGCAACAATCTACAAATTGGTGATTCTACTCTAAACTGGGAAAAAAGTACTAAATATCTAGGAATTCATCTTGATAAAAACTCACTTTTGGGAATAAATATTCAATAAATAATTGAAAAAAATAAATATAACTGTTAAAATTCTCTACCCATTCATAAATTGCCGGTCCAAACTAAGCAAAAAAAAAAGAGGCTAGAATGCAACCCACACTGGTATCTTCCCATCCCGTCTGTCGATTTGTTTTGCTTGAAAGTTTGTAGATTTTCGTGTTGGGTTAAGAAAATTGTCAGTTGAATTATTTTAAAAAAATTTAAAATTACCAACATTATTTTCCATATCAAGAAACAGTATTGTTTGAAAATCAAGTTTTTTTCAATAGATTTTTAGTCAAAAATAAATTTTTACCAATATTAGCAGCATTTCTTAAATTTTTATAAATTGGTTGAATGCAATTAGTTTGAGAGATATCAAGAACGGAAAATCAATTTGTACCAAATTTGTGTACTATTTTTTGTAGAGTTTATTTTTTTTATGAAAAAACGGACTGTTGGATTTTAAAAAAACTTACGAATATGGAAAACCATATTTTCGGTAAAATAAAAAAAGTTTGAAGACAATATTTTTAATTTTTGAAAAGCTATTTGAATCCAGAGTATATTTTAACCAAGTTTTAGTATTGTTTTTTTTTGTAAGAAAACTGTCAATTACATTTTTCTCAAAATTTTACTGAATGTTGACAATAATATTTTTTAAAAGATAAAAGTAGTTTAAATCCAATATCTGGAAGTTTTGAAAATATATTTGAGTCGAAAATCAATTTTTAACAACTTTTTTCAATTTTCTTTTAAGTTTTTATTTTTTGGAAAAAAAACTATCAATTCGATTTTCCTAAAATTTTTTTCGAATGTCGACAAATATTTTTTTAAAAGATATAAAAGATATATGTCTAGCCAATATCTTAAAGTTTTGAAAAGATATTTAAGATATTTAAGAAAATCAATTTTTACGAACTTTTATTAATTTTCTTGTTTAGGTTTTTATTTTTTGTAAGAAAAATTTAAATTCGATTTTTCTCAAAATACGTTGGACACCATAGTCTAAAATTTTTGAGTCGAAATTCAATTTTTACCAACTTTGAGCAATGTTTTTTTAAATTTTAATTTTTCATAAAAAAAACTATCAATTCGATCTTTTTCAAAATCTTACCAGATGTTGAAAACTTTAGTTTTCGCTGCACAAAATTGTTTTAGAGATAAAATCATAAAATCATAAAATTATCAATTCGATCTTTTTCAAAATCTTACCAGATGTTGAAAACTTTAGTTTTCGCTGCACAAAATTGTTTTAGAGATAAAATCATTTTTTATTCGTAAAATTTTCGAGTCGACAAATTTTTGTTTTCCGTTTTTTTTTTTCAAAAAAAATACCTGTTTGGAATTACGTTAGAATATATATTATAAAAGTTAATTAAAGTCTCTAGCGTTTTTGGTTCATGAGATATTTAGGGTTAACCAAAATGTTCTTCTTTTTTTTAAGCTGCTATGGTAAAAAAGCCACAGACGCAATTTTCTTCAGAGCCTTTTCTTCATCTTTCTGCCTTATTATCTGTGTAACAAAATTTATTAGAAGCCGATATCTCTTCTGGCTCTCAAGCTATGGACGTCTTCGAACACGAACAGACAACTTTCTAAAAATCTTTTATTTCGAATCTAGGGACCTTGAAACGTCAAGAAATGTTGAAATTTTCAATTTGACAAATCGGACCCATTACAATAACTTCCTATGACAATATAATAAATGCTGACTGAAATCTTTTTTTATAGATCATAAATAAAGAATTGTTCAATGTTAAATGAAATTGTTGGTATTTCGTTTTTAAATCTCAAACGATCGTATCGGAAAGTTATCTTTGAAAAATTTAAAAGATACCTACATATATTTGTAGTTTTCCGTTGTGAACTTTTTTTAATACCTATTCGTAAAAATTCACAAGTATGCTTGTATTTGTCATCCAAACAACACTCTCGGATTTATTTTCGCAAAATCTTTCCATATTCCAACAGAAATTAAATTTAACAAAAAATTAATCAAAAATATATTACATAAACAACTTTTAATAAATCCAAAACCTTCATACAATGATATTGCTTTATTTGATGGCAAATTTAAGTATTAATTTAATGAGAAGAAGCATTTTAATGGTCCTTTTGATTAATAGTCCTTTAAAAAACAGTTTAATCTTTGCCATATTATATACGTTTTCCTTGATTAATTTGAAGTAAAAGTCAAAATTCCCTGCCATTCTACTGGCTTCTCCCAACTTACACATCAGAAAATGATAAGGCATTGTTATGCTGTCAATTTAACTTATATACATACATATATATATATATATCCAGCCCCAGAAAAAGCCACTCAAGCTCGTAAAAGGATATATTAGTAGGTACATCAATTTATATTAGAAAAGTTTATACAAGTTTTATATACAAAGCACATACATACATATTTATTCGTACCAAACAAAACGTACACTTTTCTATGAGTAGGTATATTTTATATGAGATTTTTGTTGTATAGATACTCGTAACTAAATATATATAACTATAAGGACGAATGATGGTCGGTATATTCCTACAAAGCAGTAAGAAGTTAAAGGTGTTTATACCTTGACAATTTGGACTATACGCCAATAAGAGAAGCTCATGTGGGTGAAGGATCTAATTTTAGGATAAATGTAAGGTAAAGTGTACTTCAATATTTTCCGCACGCTTTGTGGACAGGACATATTGCATGTCCAATAAACTAGTGTCAGAGTTTGCAATTACTTGTTATATGTATTTCGAAAGTAATACGAAGTAACCATATGATGATGGTCTTTTTAGTAAATCGCTTGCCATGTTAAAATTAGAACCACAAAACAGGAAACAAAAGCACGAAAAAACCATAAATCAAAGAACAAGAACATGACTGCGGGTAGGTTTTCAAATCCAAGCCAAATAAAATCCACTCGCATTAGGATAAAATTGTGGACAATTAAACCGTTTCCGCTGGTTGCTGACCGGATGTCCATTTTATTGAGTCACACAAATAAATTGTATATGTTTTTATAGCGAAAAGGTCAATAATACTGGCCAATTGTATGCATGTGCAGTTTTTTCTTTCCGTGAGTTCAAAATTAATATAATTCCTTACTGTTTCCTATGTAGTCGTATTTATTGCATGGCATGAAAAATCGCTTAAATAAAGTGCGATAAAGAATTAAAGAGCGACGATAATTTATGTGTGTATATGTGGATAAATAAGCACACTTCGTTTAAAATGAATGCTAATATAATATTATATTAATTTTTGTGTATATCCTGGTATTATTATTTTTGGATTTATTTATTTCAATTTTTAAAGGGTTTGGCTTAGGATAATTCTATATAATCAATAATACGTTAAACATTACACTACATATATTTAAATCAGACTAACGATTTTAAATTGAGAAAAGAGTGCACACAAATCACTTTGATAATACATACAATTTTTTAAATCATAAATTTAGCTTCCATCTGCCTTATTTTATCTGCTAAAACGGATAAATTATGTTTCAATCAATTTATCACGTTCGTGGGGTCTTCCATCTATAACGTTTATCAATTTCTCTACATTCTTTGGAAAAATAACACTAGAATATAGAAAAACTGAAATCCCTGAACTTGATACGTGCTTAAACAAACTGTTTTAAATGTACCCTTCAAGATATTTGTAAACTCCGTGATATGTCACAACGCAGCGACTTAAAATAACATTTTTTTGAAAAATATGTATTTTAATTTAAAGGGATGTTCATGTTAGAAAACTTGAAATTTTTGAATTCTTTGAAACACATTTAAGATTAGTCACACTTGGAACTAGCATTTTTACTTGGTATAAATGGTTCGGAATTGCACCATAGTTTTAACAACAAAAAAACATTGTGTGACGCTTACATTTCTAACTCACATATACTTATTTTCCTAATACATTTATGTATAGTTCAATAAATAATAATAATAATAATAATAATACTACTCGTTAAGGGTAAGGAACCTAGTGTGTTAAAAAATGATTGATCGTGAAAAAATTAAGGTATTGACATCAAATTATTTTATTCTGAGCTAAATTTTATATATTCCAATATATATTTGTTTATAGTATACTAAAAAAGAGGCTGGGATGCGACCCACACTGATAACTTCTAATTCTGTTTATCGATATGTCTTGCCGTTCAAACTGTCAATTTAGTATTTTTTTTTAGTATTTAGTATTTATTTATTTTCTTGATTAGCTTACACTTTAATATACAATATCTTATTTATAGTGTAGCTTGTAAAATGTACAGTAGCTACGTACATAATTGATTTTAATTCAAGTTTTACATATTTTTACAAATTTGCGAATATAACTTAATCTATGCTTTGTTAAAGTAATGTTTTAGTTCTTTTCCCATTTGTTTTGTGCTATTAATACTTTTTATTTCTCGCGGCAATGAATTCCAAATTCTTACTGAGTTGACAAAGAACTGACGTGCAGATGTTAGACACTGAAAACGCGGAATTACTAGAACACGACATCTGTTAGAGTTGAAAAAGTTTAATTCATTGTAAAGATCCTCAGGTTGACGGGTTAGAAGTATGTCAGAGAACAAGGTTATTGTGCGGAATTTTATAAAATTCTCAAACGACATCCCAAGAAGTTGGGATGTACACTGCGAAACTCTATCGTAACGTCGCAGCCCGTGAATATATCTTATTTCTCTATTAAATACAACCGTTAATTTCCTTTTACTCTCGAAGTCTAACTTACAAAATATTTCACAGCCGTAAGTTAACAGAGGTAAAATCAGCGTTTTCACTAGCAGAATTCTAATTGTTAAAGGAATAAAGTGCTGTGTTGACCATAGCATGCGTAGGACACCATACGATTTCCCAATTATGTTGTTTATATGATGTGTTCAGGCAAGGCTGCGGTTAAAAACTACACCTAATTTCTAAGCTGAGTCGACATAAGCAATAAGACAGTTATTCAAAAGGATTGCTGTAAAGTAAGACACATCAATTTTGTTTTTTGAAACCACGACACACTTTGATTTGGTTAAGAAGTAAGCAGTTATCAACCGACCAATGCTCGATCAAGCTTAAGTCCTCATTTATACAAGCTGCAGAGTGTTCAATACGTCCCAATGGGCAGCTCAAATAGAGTTGGGTGTCATCAGCATGCAGGCGTATTGAACATTGTCTTACAATTGAAGGAAGTTCGTTAACATAGATTGAAAACAACAACGGGCTAAGAATCGAACCTTGCGGAACACCCCTAATGACAGGTAAAAAGTTTGAAAGAGTTCTTTAACCTCTACCGCTTGATTTTGATCAGTAAGGTATGCAAATAAGAGCCTGACTGCGGAGGAAGAAAAGTTAAAATGACGTAAGAGTTTTTCTCAAAGTACTATGTGATTTACCATGGCAAACGCTTTTGAGAAATCGAGGAGTATTGAAAATGTGACATTATCCTCGTCTATAGCTATTCTTATATCTTCCGAGACACTTAACAAAGCTGTAATGCAGCTGTTTTTCTTTCGAAAGCCTGATTGCTTGGGGGTTAATAGACTGAACAGATTAAGACATTCATTCATTTGCTTTTATATAATTTTCTCAAAAACTTTTGATAAAAACGGCAATATTGAGATTGGCCTAAATTCGTCTCCTTTTAAAGTTTTTGGAATGGGTAAAACTTTTGCCCTTTTCCAATGTGTTGGGAATTCATTTTGTATCAAGATGGAATTAAAAATATGGGGAATAACGGACAAGAGCGTTGGTAAAATAATTTTCAAAAACTAAGGTAGCATATTATCAAGGCCTATAGCATTAGACTTAATAGAGAGGAGTGCTTCTACAACATCCTCCGCAGTTATTGCAGAAAACATAAATGAATTTGAGTTTGATTTATGCAATGAAAAACTCTCTTCAAAATATTGTAGGGGGTCTAACAATTGGTGGTTAATAATTGGGTTAGAAACGAAAGAATTGTTGAAAGCGTGGATGTCTATGTCTTCAGCCAAACCACAAGATACTTTTCCAACACCGATATTCTTAAAAATTTTCCAAATTTGCTTACTCCCTAAAGGCGCGTTGATGCGAGTTGCATACAAAGCGGATTTTGCCTTACGAATTTTTTGATCAGTTTTCTTACGTAAAGAGGTAAATTTTTGGTGAAAGCTGTCAAGACGAAAGATTTTCCACAGTCTATAGGTTAGGTCACGCTGTCTCATCAAAGAACGTATGTCATTTGTGAACCATGGTTTTGTTGTGAGGAGGTTTTTAAGGGTACATGGCTCTCAAATAATCTATTCACCCTGCTATTCAGAAAATCTACCTGCTCGCTGGGTGATCGGATTTCCAAGATATTATTCCAGTTTATGCTTCTAAGATCAATTTGAAGTGAAGCATAGTTGATTTGTTTGAAATCACGGTATTCGAAGGAACGAATATGAATCTCTACTTGAAAGTCGAAAGTTAAAAAAATTAAATCATGCTTTGAAAAAGATGCCGCAGATAACTGATCGTAAAGAATCACTTTGTTTTGATCGGTCACAAGAAATAAATCCATCAGAGTGGTGTCAGAAGTTGAAAAATGGGTGGCAGTACATGTGTTTACGGAGTAAAGATTAAGAGAGAGAAATTCGTTGAAAAAGTTAATTTCATCAAAAAGGTTGCAATTGAAATCTCCACATAAAATAATATTAGGATTTGAAACTGAAATTTGTTCTAAGGCAGAAATAAGTGGAGAGATACTAATGTTTCTGTTTGGTCTGTATATAGTACCTATAAGAAGCTTTTCACTGTCATTATTTAACTCCCCAAAAATATATTCACTTTCACTATCCTCTACAGAAGAGACCTTAAATTTGCATTTTAATTAAATTATTCTAAAAATTTTAAAAATAACCAACAATATTTTGAATATGATGAAATAGTTTGACTTAAAAATCTATTTTTGTTAACGAGATTTTTAGTCGTTAACCAGTGCGTTGGACTGCCTTGCGAGAGGTCTTTGGTTCGATCCCAGCCTGTGCTACCTAAAGGTTTATGTACTGCACTGCCTCTTGCGAGGAATTGACAAATTCTCCAGGAATAATTCTTGTCATGAAAAAGTGGATTTTTATCAAAAATTCACTGAATGTCGAAAACAATAATTTTTTAAAGATAAAATAACTTTGAAAGTATTATTTTTAATTTTTGAAAGACATTTGAGTCTTAAATCAATTTTAACGAACTTTTAGAAACTTTTCGATTCGATTTGTTACCGAATGTTGAAAACAATATTTCTTATTAGATTAAGAGGTGGCGGAGCAAAATCGCATCGTCACCTCCAAGTGGTGCCCGCTGGATAACCGTAAGGTGAACTAACGACGAGCGTTGGATCTATTGAATCCAAGAGCTGAGACACCTGAGCTACCTTCTCAGGAATTAGGAGCAAAAGATAAGATAATCGCTCTGAAGAACCAGTTCTGCAAGAAACCTAAATAGAAGAGGTAACTGAGCTATTTATGGAACTAAACAAAAGTTACAAAAATAAAAACAAATATGGCAATGAGTAAAACAAATAGATATAATACCCCAGGTGGCAATCCAGATAAACTGGTAAATCCACTCTCTTCGGAGATCGGTCCTATGGATTCTGGGGAGGACCAATTATTGCTTCTAGGAAATAGACGGAGTTCAAAAACACTAAGAACTCCACCAAAAATATCACCAAGGGTTACTCCATCGAAACCCCTAACGCAAAAATCAAATGACATAGAAGTCATTAACGAAAAAGGAACCATCCATGAAAAGATCGAAACAAAAGATCAGCAGTGTTTCACAAAAAACAACGAGATCCACCAAGTTGAATCCGAAAATTATTTCGATAAATGGCAAATAGAAATCTTAGCCAGAAAACAACTTGAAGCCCTTGTTGAAAGTCTTCAGCAACAAGTGAAGAGACTCGAAGAAAAAGTCAGCTTGCTCGATAAAAAGTCCGTGAAAGACAATATATCAAGTCAAAAGTCACCAGTAGTGAAAAGCCCACAAAAAACTGCTAATGAGTTTCATACTGATGAGGAAGAGCTCCTCCTTGAAACTGAAGGAAACCGAAATAAACGTAAGTCAAAAAAACGAAAAGCAGAGAGTAGCCCAGAGGCTGTTATAAAATGTCAGCAAACAGGTTCAAAATCAGATACTGCTACAAAAATGAGAGCATCCAATAAAGAAATAAGAGATTTACCCCAAAATAAGTCTCACGTTAAAGGTACCAGGCAAACTGCCCCACCCCCAATTATGATCTCCGGATTGGCAATGTTTGGAGAGCTTAAGAGAATAGTAGAAAATTGCACGAATAAGACATGTAAATATACATCATACAATAAAGACAATTGGAAAGTCATTGTTGAAGACGCCGATGCGTATAGATCTGTCACTGAAGAATTGAACAAAAAGAAAATTCAGTGGCACTCGTACGAAAATAAAGCTACAAGATCGATAAAAGTAGTAGCAAGAGGCCTTCACTCTTCATGTGTTGCCAAAGAAATTGTCGAAGACCTTATACAAAAAGGCTTTCAAGCTCTCGATGCCAATAATCTTATTAAAAATGAGATAGTAAAAGACTCCACTGGGGTATCAACGACAAAAAAGAGATCTCTACCTTTATTTATGCTCACGTTTGAAAATAAAGCAAGTCTCGATAAGATTTACAGTATTAAATCAATTATGGGCATAGTTGTCAAAATTGAACCACTGCGAAAGTCGAAAAGTGTTCCACAATGTAAGCGCTGTCAATCCTTCGGGCATACACAAAAATACTGCAATCGCGAGTTCGCTTGTGTTAAATGTAAAGGCAGACATGCAACCAAAAACTGTCCCATGGGCAGAGAACAGAAAGCGAAATGTGTTAATTGTCAAGGCAATCATCCTGCAAGTTACAGAGGATGTCCAGTAGCAAAAAAGTTCCAAGACACAAAAAGAAAAAACAAAACTGGGAACAAGTTTAGAAACTCAACCAACACAAAACCAGTAGTTGAAAGCAAAAAAGTAACGGTCGATAACATTACTAAAATTCAACCGGGAAAAGCAATTGCACTAAGCAAAAGTGATGAAAATAAATCCTATTCCCAGATTGTAAAAAATGTGCGGAAGAATGAGGAAACTTCTATAAAAGAAATGCTGGAACTCATCCTGAAAAGGATTGACCAACAAGATTTAAACATAAAACAGCTAAGCGAAGAAGTCGCTCTTAAAAAACAATGATGGACAGAACACTCAAAATCGCAACATGGAATGCAAACGGTCTCTTACAGCATGTATCAGAACTAAACATCTTTTTAGACATAGAGCATATAGACATTTGTTTGGTGTCCGAAACCCACCTCGCTATTGAACAAAATCTTGATAATAAATTACCAAACTATACATGTTATCACGCTCCGCACCCAGCTGACAAAGCTAGGGGAGGATCAGCAATACTTATAAAAAAGTGCTTAACACACTTTGAAGAACCAAAGTTTACTAAAGAAAACATGCAAGTAACAACAATTAGTATTGGTATAAAAAAGAAAAAATTCAAAATAGCAGCTATATACTGCCCTCCGAGGCGCTCTCCAACTGAAGAAGACTATGCAGAACTCCTACATTTGTTAGGACATAACTTCCTTGTTGGTGGCGACTTCAATGCTAAACACACCCAATGGGGATCTAGGCTCATAACAACAAAAGGTAAACGGCTATACCAAGCAGGCCGAAAATACAACTGCGAATTTTATTCTTCTGGTTCGCCAACATATTGGCCATCTGATACTAACAAAATACCAGACCTTATAGACTTTTTCGTAGTTAAAGGTATTAAACGAAATCATATAAGTGTCGAAGGTAATTATGATTTATCATCAGATCATACTCCAGTAATTTTATCACTGAGCGAAACAGAAATAATAGAAAAAAGTAATCCCAAGCTCGTGAATAACAGAACAAACTGGAACGAATTCAGAGACAAACTTGAAAATTTTATAAACCTAAGATCCCCTATGCAAACAATTGAACAAATTGATCATGAAGTAGAACAATTTATTGCTGATGTGCAGCAGGCTGCAGAAGAAAGTACTCAAACTATTTCGAATGCGAGAGAAAAAGAAATAAAATATCCTATCGAAATAAAGGAGTTGATATTGGAAAAAAGAAGAGCTAGAAGAAAATGGCAATCCACGAGATTCCCAGATGATAAGGTAGTTTTTAACCGTCTTAACAACGAATTAAAAAAAAGAATCTGTGAGTTTAAAAATGATTCACTAAGTAGATTCCTGAAAAGTCTGACGACGGATGCTTCTACAGAATACTCCTTATGGAAAGCAACTAAGCGCCTAAAAAGACCTCAGACACAAAACCCGCCGATAAAATCTCAAGATGGTAAATGGATCGGAAACCCGAAACAAAAGGCTGATCTCTTTGCTGAACATCTCGCGAATGTTTTCAAGCCATTCCCAGCAAGCACAGCTACAGATCCCTTACAGTTTGTTGACAGAAACGACGAATGTGAAATACCTTTTGTCACGCTCAAAGAAGTAAGAAGCATGTGTCAACATAAGCTGTCAAACAAAAAATCACCAGGGTACGATCTTATAACTGCTCAGGTTCTGAAAGAAATGCCTCTTATAGCCTTCAAGAAACTCCAATTTATAATAAACGCATGCCTTAAACTAAGATATGTGCCACATCATTGGAAAATTGCGGAAGTCATTGTTATACCTAAACAAGGTAAGCCACCAACAGAAGTTAAGTTAAAAGGCTTAACAAAATAATTGAAGAAAGAAGACTAATTCCGAGCCATCAGTTTGGATTTAGAAATAAACATTCCACGATAGACCAAGTGCATCGAATTACGGATGTTGTGGAAAAGGCACTTGAAGAAAAACAAGTATGCTCGTCTGTATTCTTAGATGTTGCTCAAGCTTTTGACAAGGTTTGGCACTTGGGACTTGAGTACAAACTGCATAGGGACTTCCCCAGGCAGTACTACGAAATACTGAAATCTTACATTACGAACCGACTCTTTAGAGTACGGTACGACCAAAATTACTCGGAACTTAAGAAAATTGAAGCCGGTGTACCACAAGGAAGTGTCCTAGGACCAACCCTGTATCTGTTATATACAAGGGATATTCCAGTGGACATCAACGCTATCATGGCCACCTTTGCTGATGATACTGCAATATTGGTGCCAGATAAATCCGTTATGAAGGCTACACAAAAATTGCAAAATGCAGTCGATAAAGTTAGTGATTGGACGCACAAATGGCGTATCAAATTAAACGAAACAAAATCGACGCATATAAACTTTACAAACAAAAACATAAACAATGTTCCAATTTTTATAAACAGTACAGAAGTACCTTACTCCAATACCGCCAAATACCTTGGAATGAATTTGGATGCAAAGCTTAAATGGAAAGAACACATCAAAAAGAAAAGAGAAGAACTAAACTTGAAGTACAGAAAAATGTACTGGTTAATAGGAAAGAACTCTGACCTATCTATCCAGAACAAACTAATGTTATATAAGCAAGTGTTGAAACCCGTTTGGACATATGGCATCCAACTATGGGGCTGTACAAAGAAAACAAATGCTGAACCCATCCAAAAATTCCAAAGCAAGGTCCTTCGTGGAATAATAAATGCCCCTTGGTATATAAGAAATAGCGATCTACATCGTGACCTTCAAATTGAAATGGTTACAGAAGTGGTTAAGAAACACGCTGTATCACACAATAAGCGGCTGCAAAGTCATACTAACTCTGAAATGGAGACCGTATTAAATGTACGAGACAATGTTCGGAGATTAAGAAGAACCAAGCCTTATGAGCTGATGGGCTAAAAGCTACGGGAAAGTGTTATAACCTTAAACTTCCCCCAATGCGATTTTAAAAATTAAGAAATAAAAATCATTTGTCGATCTTTCATAGATTGGTCCTGATTCACCGGTGGTTTTAGTGCGGTAAGAGTCCCACACTACTCGGTACCGATTCTTACCGAGTGTCTTTTGAAGATTTCCATCGGATATAAAAAAAAAAAAAAAAAAAAAAAAAATTAGATTAAATAAGTTGGAAGCTTTAATATCAAATTTTTGAAAAGATATTTGAGTCGAAATTCAATTTTAACCAAATTTGAGTGATATTTTGTTTAGGTTTTTATTATTTATAAAAAAAACTGTCAATACCATTTTTCTCAAAATTTTATCAGATGTTAAAAACCTTTTTTGCGCTGCACAAAGTTGTTTTAAAAATAAAATCATTTTTGTTCGTAAAATTTTTGAGGTGACGAATTTTTTTTGTTCAGTTTTTTTTTGATACATAAAAAAACGTTACTTGCATTTTTTTCAAAAAATATATTTGTTTCGTACCACGTTACAATATAAAATACAAAGTTTTATTCAAGTCTCTAGCGTTATTGGTTCGTTAGATATTTAGGGTTAACCAAGATGTTCTCCTTTTTTTAAACTGCTATGATAAAAAACATCCACGCAATTCTTTTAAGATCCCTTTCTTCGTCTTTCTGCATTATTGTCTGTATAATAAAATGTATTTGAAGTCGATATCTCTTCTATTTCATGAGCTATGCACGACGAAAAAAACGTAGCGAACGTACGAACCAACGTACACAAGCACGCAGATACATCTTTCTAAAAATCTTTTATTTCGACTCTAGGGACCTTGAAACGTCGAGAAACGTCAAAATTTTCTGTTTGACAAATCGGACCCATTACAATAACTTCCTATGAGAAGTTAATATAAATGGTCAAGATCTGCTACTAAAGTTAGTAAGAATTTGTTTTCGCTATTTCTTGTATCAGTTATTGCAAATTAATTTATTACAAGCATATATGACTCCACGTTCTGTAGATCTAACAGGCCGCCAGGCACACTTCTTACAGAATCAATAGCTCTATTGCGCGAGAAATTCAATTGTCGTTATGTCAAGTAGTAATCGTGACAATGTCAATTCTCCGTCACACCTATTTTTTTTTTGCATCGTTTGAAATTTTGTTGGGGAGTATTTGAAAGAAAAATTAAAATTTAAAGGCATCAAGATGAGAAAATCAGGCAAATCAAAGACTTTCAACCTCAGTTATGCCATAGCGGTTGTACTATATGTTTTAACCATACGAATCTTTGAATCGATAATTAAAGTCAGGTAAGGCATTGGACTCTAAGCAAATCGATTTTAACCCCTTCAACACTCTATTTAAATCTTAAATCTTTCGTTTTTCTCAAAAACTTTTGACCAAGAATTGAAAAGCACTATTTCACACAAAATACAAACTGCCAGCTCCTTGACAAAGTTCTAAAATCAACTTATAACTCTCGGTTTATCTTCGAAACTTTACATTACAAATATTAAGAACTCAAGCATTTCTCGCATCTAATCAGTTCTGTAGAAAATAGTTTGAAATAATTGTTCGTTCTATGAATTTTAGATTTTAGAACACTAGAGACTTTAATCAAATTTTATATTATATATTGTAACGTGATCCAAACAAGTCCATTTTTGAAAAAAAAAATCAATTTACGGTCTTTTTATAAATCAAAATCAACTGAAAAAAAATGTGTCACCTTGTCAAATATCTCTTCAAAAATATGGGATTATGGCGTATCTTACGAGAAATTTTGTTTCCAACATTCCGTAAAATTTTGAGAAAAATCGAATTGACAGTTTTTTTTACAAAAAGTAAAAATAAGTACAAATCGACTCAATTAACTTTTCAAAACTTTGAGACATTGGCTTTAAACTCATTGGCTTTAGTAATTTTTTATAGTCAGTTTGTTCATAAAAAATGTAACTAAAATTGGTAAAAATTGGTTAACGACTAAAAATCTCGTTAAAAAAAATAAATTTTTAAATCAAACTACATATTTCATCATATTAAAAATATTGCTGGTTATTTTAATTTTTTTTAGAATAATTTAACTGACGACTTTTTTAACAAAGCACGAAAACCTTCAAACCTTTTAAGCAAGACAAATCGACAGACGAGATGGGAAGTTATCAGTGTGGGTCGCATTCCAGCCTCTTTTCTATTTTTATATTTATTATATATCTATTAAAAATGTCTGCAAGCTGATATTCTAACTATTTTCGAAATATAAATTGTATTTTATTGTATTTCGTTTAAGATTGGTGTTATTTGAAATTATTCTTGTTTTAAAAAAATGTACATATGTATGTACACAAATTCGTGTTGCACTGAACCATTCATTCAGTCCTGAAATCTTTAAAATATTATGATGCATGCAATCTTAATGATAAAAAGTATTACATTGTTTTCAAAAAATCATGTGTTTAGTAGATGCAAAAGATAATTTTCGAGATTAAAAATGCAACAATATTTATAAGAGTTTAGTATTGTTAAATATTTGTTCAAATGCATTTAATGTTAAAACGGGCGTCTTGTCATCAGATTTATCTACGATTTTATCTGGTCATGTTGTCCATGAGAATATAAACAGTTTTAGATTGGATGTTATTTCTCGGCATAATTTAACTAGCTTTTCGCAGAATCAACAATTGTCCTTATTATCACACTAATACATATCATGTCCATTCACCATTTGATTAAAAATATATGTTAATCTAAAATAAGGCTCACAAAAAGTAAATAGCTTATTGGGTTTGAATTAATAAGTAGCATTTAAATTTTATGAAACTATCGGTGTCCACACAAATTTACACAATGTATCTTCTATTTTTACTTTTTGGCAAACCGTTGATGCGTAGGTACAAAATATTTTATTATTGTATATTTAATTTTCTTGTGGTCTTAAATTCATTCCAAACCGGAATATATTTAAAAATAAAGCCTTTCAAAACATTACCAAGCCGACTTCTAATATTTTGCACCCTCCAATTTAAGGATATAATAAATCGAAGTCCTAATTTAAACAGAGATCTAAATCAGAGTTCTTATCCTGTAAAACTTGACGAAGAAATAAGTTAGAACTAAATGAAGTTCTAATTTTAAGAAAACTTTAGTTAGAACTTTGTAATGAAATTGACTTGAAAATTGTTTACTATTATTAACTTTAAAACACATCTAAACAACGAAGAATATGTCAAAGAAACGTTTCTTCAAAAGAAAATTTTGTTTGCTTATGAACTGGTTGCAATGTTATATTTTTTCATTTATATAGTTTTGATTTAAAGTAGCCTACACCCTTAGATTTTTCTAAAAAATTTGTTGTATTTAATTATTATGAAAACCAATTGGCACTTTAATTAAATCAGACCAATTCTTTTTCATATTTCAATTATGGGACACGAAACCTTTCTTTGTTGTACGCTTTAATATTAAAATACATTCATTAATCAAATGTCCTAGGTACAACAACTACTGATGTTTTTACTTTTCTAATTTGTTTCACAAAATAATAATATAGAAACATTGCATATGTTGCATTAATTTGTCATCCATTTGAAAGGAAATGAATTTCAATATTAAATTTAAACCGATAAAACATTCTATTTTTTGTATTTTTTTTTTTTTGTTTTCGATTATTTAAGTTTTTTTTTGTCAATAACAATTAATTTAAATAACTCAACTCCAGATGCATTTTTCTATTCAATAGCAGTATTATTATTTTTCTAATAAAATAAAAATTGTACCATCTGTTGTCTAATTGCTTTTATAAATTTATATCCTGCAGTACTCGAAAAGCAATTTTTTGCCCTCGCTTTCTCTTTTCTAGGGAAATTTCAATATTTATAGGGGTTAGATATCCCAAGTGACGTACTTTAGTCACTTTGATATTCTCACAAATTCTGTAGATTTTTGCAGTACTTGTTTTATGCTTGTGATGGCCAGACCTGCCATATAAATTATTTATGAAGCCACATTTTGTACATATAGCACGCTATCGTACCTGCACAGGGAACTTGTACTTACCATATGTGAATGTTAATTTAAAGTGGATCAGATATAACTCACCTGCAAGAAAATAAATAAAGAGAAATGTGAATAAATAGTCTAATTGCATTATAGGTTTATGGAATATTTTGATAGACAGAAGTAATTAATCTTTTTATGTACAGTATGTACATTGCTATTTTAGGAATTTTAGGATGTTTTTAAAATACTTTAAACGCTTAATTTTCATATTTATATTGTTGTAAAATAAAATTAAAACTAAAAAGAATACTAAAAACAATTCTTAATTGACTTTTAAAGGGTGGTAATTTCTATCTCTAAAAATGGTCACCTCAAAAAATTTCAATAACAAATATTTATTTTATGGTAATTTTTGTCAAATGCTTTTCTAATCCTCACGTCCGGTCCGTAAGTTCGCGACGTTTTTTCGTCCTCCATAGCTCAAGAGCCAGTAGAGATATCGTCTTGAAATAAATGTTGTTATACAGATAGTAATGCAAAAAGATGCAGAAAGGGCTCTTAAGAAAATTGCTGGGGTGGTTGTTTTACCATAGAAGTTTAAAAAAAGGTGAACATTTTGGTCAACCCTAATTATCTCACCAACCAATGATGCTAGAGACTTTAATAAGATTGTATATTATATATTGTAACGTGATACCAAACCAGTATACTTTTGAAAAAAATTTAATTAACGTTTTTTTTATAAATTAAAAAAAAAATAGACAAAAAAATAAAAGTTGTTTAAATTGATTTTCGACTCAAATATCTTTTCAAAGTTAGTTGTAAGTTATGGATAATTAGGCTAGTTTTATGAATTTTTGTCTAGCTTTAAGATAGGTTTAAGATTGAATAAATAAAATTGAATTTGAAAAAAAAAAAAAATCACCGAAATCAAGCATCAGGGAGCGTGGTTAGTAGAAAGATGGGGGACCGTCTCGAAACCTACCGCGTGCTGTTGTCATGTGTTCTTTCTTTCTGTTGTTCTTTCTCTTCTGTCCTTCTGTCTTGTATTAATGTCTTGTGTTGTTATCACCTTACATAGCCTTAGTTGCTTAAGGTGCTGTGTTCTCCACTCTGCACATTTATGTGCAGAGTAGTGTGAAATGTAATGTAATGTAGTAATGATTTTCGACTTAAATATCTTTTCAAAACTTTGAGATTTTGGTTTTAAACTACTTTTATCTTTTAAAAAAATAAGTTTTTCAACATGCAGTAATATTTTGAGAAAAATCTAATTGACAGTTTTTTTACAAGAAATAAAAACCTAAAAAAAAAAATAATACCAAAACTTGATAGAATGTACTTTTGACTCAAATATCTTTTAAAAAATTAAAAATATTGTCTTCAAACTCTTTTTATTGCACAGAAAATATTGCTTTCGATATTCAGTAGTTTTTATAAAAATTAAGAAATGCTACTAAAATTGGTAAAATATTATTGGTTATTATAAAACAAAACCCAACATGAAAACCTTCAAGTTTTAAAGCAAGACAAATCGACAGACGGGATGGGAAGTTATCAGTGTGAGTCTCATCTGAGCCTTTTTTTTACTAATGTATTGTAAGGTAATTATTGTAATGGAATAATATATCGGCCAAATTGCCGTCAAAACCTCGACGATAACGCTGAGGCCGAATTATCTTATCAATTAACATCGCCACCACGTGAGTTATATCACGGCCATTCAATTTTTCACGCTAAAGAGCCATTGTTTCGTTGGGATGTGTTGTAAGTGCATCGTTCTGTTGCAATTGAGGTTAAAATGTGCCTCATCACTGCAGATGATTTTCTTCGAAAATTGATAATCCACTGTTGCTATTTCTTCTGACCATTGAAGGCCCACGCTTAAAATAGTCAATAGGCTTTAGTTCTCAGGTTAATCGCACCTTGTAAGCATGTTAATATAAATCTTTATTTATAACGTTCATCAACGACGAGCGTTAGAGGTGTAATTGTTGGGTACGGCGACGAATTGAGGTGGTAGGCTCTTCAGCCACACTACCGCTAGCAGCAGCAATATTTTCTGCAGTACGAGTTGTACGAACACGAACTGGAGTTTTTACTTACAGCTTGCTCAATGGTTTGCACGATTTTTCCGAATGTACGCAGATTTTGACAGTTAATTGACTAAAATATCGCACAGCACACGATATGCATGCATTCAAACCCCGATTTTTATAATAAGTTTGAAACTTTGACGCGTTGTTCGATTGTGTATCTTCCAGTGGTTTGAATTGAATCAGTGCAAAATTGAGAAACGTCAAATAAAATGCAAAGAATAACTTGAATGTAAAGTGCAGTTCACATTCAACATAGGCCCTTAAAATTTAACCACACTCTATTAAGATGTTTGCAAGGAACGTAACAGAAAATAAAGATAGCCAAAAAACCTTTCAAATAGCAGAACAATGGATCAAAAAATATACAAATTAAATATAAGAATCACACAAAATACTTTATGTTCTAAGCATCACAGCAAACTTTAATGCCTTTTATGGAAATGAGAACATTAAAAATAGGCTCTTTACATGCAATAATTATGGTCTAACAATAAACTCTATAACCCGTCTACAGCACATCATTGATGCTACGAAGTGGCATTTATACAGTGCAGCGGAAAAGCACACTTGATGAATAATTTCCAAAAGAACAAATGATTTTTAAACATGAACTCGTCATGAATACAATCATGCAATCCACAAAATGCTCGAAACATTTGTTTCCACATTTTTCAAAATTGCAGGAAATCAACGTTTACATGCGATAAGCTTACGTTGAGTTATAAACAAAAGGTTTGAAACTCACTTTAAAATAATGTGCAACACGCAATGGTTTATACGCTATTCCACTTGTTGAAAGGTATAAATTTAGACTTTTAAAAAACAATCAGTTCTAATTTGTTGTGACAGGTTATGTTGAAGTTATAATTACAAATCACTTTTGAAGTTGTATTTGGATAAGTTTGAATATTGAAATGGAGGTTTTAAATTTAAAATGAACACTAGAACTAGTGTTTTTTTTCATGTCCTCAGATATACAATTTTACATCAATAAATCTATCAGTTCTGATACTCTGATACTAAGTTAAGAAAAAGTTCAAATTTCACATAATTGTTTATTTTTCTAGCACAAGAAATTAACTGAAAAATATTGACGCTATTTAATCTTTGACACTTGATAGCAAAAATATATTCGATGGATTTAGAAAAATTTAGCTATGAATTTATTTCCTTCTTTAATTACACTCGGCTGTTATAGCTTCTGATGAAATTGGATGTAAAATAATGTTACTAGAGCTCCATTTTTCACCAACACAAGCGGTGCCACAATTTTGTTGCAAAGAAGCAACAAAATATCTGAATATACGATTTATTGGAGGTTGAGAAGATCCCCACAGGAACAAATATTATGCTTCTGCACGGCTTATTTAAACTTTGCGATCCTTGTGTGTATCTATCATAATTATTATTGAATTGGTCTTAGTCCAAGAGTTGTTTAATATTCATAGAAGGTAATACTACAGAGCCTGAATTAATTAAGTGAATACATTTAACTTTCAGTCTTTTTTTGTTTTTATTAAATAATGTAATTTAAGAAAATTATCACAGAAAAATGGTTTGAAATTTAATCAATACAAAGTTTAATACGTCTCATGGCCTAAATTTTCAAAAAATGTTTATAAACAAAATATAATCACACGAAAAACGGAAATGCATTGGTAATAGCCAATTAAACAACAAAGCGTTTCTTGTTGATACACAAACTGTTTGTATTAATTTATAAATTGCACGTAAATAAAACATGCAATTCAAATGTAAGCCATTATGCTCCTTCCGGTTTAGTTGTGATAAAGGAAACAAAGTCTCTTGATAATGTGTTCAATATATAAATACAATAGAAACGGTATCGTGTGCTAAAGCCTAAGCTTCAGGACGACATTGAAGCCCACTGGACTTTAAATAATCGAATCAATAAAAGTACAATGTAGTGAATACAAGTACAGTAGACTTGTTTGACAAAATATGTAAGTATTTATTTGCTGATTTGGGTATATATAAGATGTTTAAAGTTAAAAAGGAACAATAAGTATAAGTAAAACTACGAAAATTTGGTTAATTCGATAAGTATGATCTAAATTATAATTTTAAATTGTCAGGTGGAAATAGCAGAATTTAAAAAATAAATCTAGATTACACTTTTTTGGCTCTAAGCAGTTTTCCAATAAAAGATTTAATTTTGTATAGCAAGATTTTAAGTCAGCTGACACTTTTTAATCTGTCAACATTTGACTAAAAAGAAAAGGATCCATTTTTCAATGACGCATTAAAATTGTAAAAAATTCACTTCAATAATAGTGAAAACTTCGCAGTCAAATATCGATAAAATGTCAACACTTTTGGGTCGTCGTGATACAGTTTCTTGGCCAGCAACATTGAATTTCTCAGAAACAATTGAACTGTCGATTCGATAAATCAGTGGATCAATAGCAACATGGAATTTTTGCTTAGGATGCATACAAATGATCTTGACTTTCACCGAAAAATCATCTTAAATGATGACAACTATTTCCACCCCAGAAGCTAAAAGAATACAAACATTTATTGTTGAAAAGCATCTCCATCCTTAACATCTCATTGTTTTATCTATAGTAAGGTGCTTTTTTATTTTCACTATTCACTAATGACATTGTCAACTACTTACCTAGAGGAATCACGAACAACCTTATTTATTTGTCTACCAAATACCAAATTTTTAATTCAGTTGTTAATTCGTGTGTACGTACGTTCGTACGTCCGTTCGTTCGCGACGTTTTTTTCGTCGTCTAAGAACCAGAATAGATATCGATTTCAAATAAATTTGTTTATACAGATAATAAGACAGAAAGATGCAGAAAGGGCTCTCAAGAATATTGCGCGGGTGGTTTTTATTTTACCATAGCAGTTTGAAAAAAAGGTGAACATTTTGGTTAACCCTAAATACCTTACGAACCAAAAACGCTAGAGACTTGAATTAAATTTTATATATTAAATTTTAACGTGATATCAAAGCATATTTTTTAAAAAAAATCCATTTAACGGTTTTGTTATTAATCAAAAAAAAATTGTTCATCTCCAAAATTTTACGACTTAAATATGATTTTATCTCCAAAATAATTTTGTGCAACTAAGAATAATGTTTTTGACATCTGATACAATTTTGAGAAAAGTCGAATTGACAGTTTTGTTTTATAAAAAATAAAAACCTAAAAAAAACATTA